>NW_023994595.1:0-197500 GCF_015586225.1 Lucilia sericata | reverse complement strand
ACTTTTATTCCACAGAATTACTTTTAGTGCTTCAGAATTCCTACATAAATTAAAAAAGTCATTAAGTAAAAAGCTAAATATTTTTGTAAACTTTTCTTAAAATTACGATAATTTTTACATATTTCGAAAAAATTCAAAATCTTTGTGTCCTTTGTAATGCGCTAAATAAAAGTCTTTTTGTGGAACAAAACAATTTTTACAAATTTTACAATTTAGGGAATATTTGAGATGAATTTCGACAAAATTTAAAAACTTATTTTTTAGCAAATTGTACTGAGATCAGGATTTTCAATTAGGAAACTAAGGACCCTTTCAAAAGTTTTGTTTTGTATTTTTTCATTAAAATGTTTTTTTAATTCGGATCATAAATGCATTTTTATTGAATTTAAAAAAATTGAGTCGAAGTGACCAATTTTAAGGGCCTTACCACTGGACTCCATTGGACCTACGGAGTCTACATATTGTAAGTAGATACGCAAACACCTCAGCTCTAACTATGTTAAATTTTGCTACGATATCTCCTATAGATCACGAGATACCGAATATACATTATAAAATAATAAAAAAATGTTTCTAAACAACTGTGTTTTTATACGCTTGCAGCATACAATAAGTTATTTGTTGTACAACCATCATTATCTATTTTATTTGTTTGGCAAAAGTATAGCAACACAAGTATGTTACTCTTATTCTCTTTGTACTCACTCACACAACCTATGTTTGAGAAAATAACAATATCAACCTGTACCAGAACCACTCAACTACTCATCAATACACACTCACAGTAGTAGACACTACAAAACTTGTGCAAACAGTTGTAACTGTGCACGTCTTTAATATATACCTTTGAATGGGGGCTATGGGAAATATTCGATCGATTGTAAAGATTTTGAACATAATTGATCACTGCCCTGAGAAAATAATGTGTGACAAAATTCATCGAAATATCTTTGGTAGTTTCTGAGAAAACTTCAGAAGAATTATGGAAAAAACGTAATTTTTTCGAGGTTGTTTGACATTTTTACTCATAACTTTTTACGTTGTGAACCGATTTTGCAGATTTTCAATACCAAACTGCTTAGGATAACAATAAATATTTTGGGTGAATTTGGTTGATTTCCTTTGCTTAGTTTTAACGTGAGCGTGTTTTACACAGGCAGACGGACAGACGGACATAGCTAAATCGACTCATAATATGATAAGGACCCAGAATATATATACTTTGTTGGGTCTTAGATGAATATTTCTTGGTGTTACACACGGAACGACAAACTTATATATACCCTCTATCACCACTGATGGTGGTGGAGGGTATCAAAATCAACAAAAATTTAATTCTTTACTGAAACCATAAAAAATAAAGGAAACAAGTACTACTAATCTTTTAGGAGGTTTGATTTCATGTAGTTGCTGTTAAAATCTCTTTTTTCCTTCATATGTTTTCTGCATTGTTAGTTTTTGACATTTCAGTTGATTACTATTCTTTCAGTGTGGTTACTTTGAGACTTTCTTGACTGTATTATAACTGTGAGTACATAAATTGTTTGGTGATTTGATGTAGAGTTTTTATTGGCTTATTAGCGACTGATCGGCGTGTTGTACTTGGGCATATGTATTGGATCCAATAAAATATGTTTGGAATTTAATTTGCGGATAGTGTGTTGGCACTGAATTTGGGTTGGTTTTTTCCCACTGTGAATTAATTTATTAATTTCTCTTGAGGATTTATTGTTTTTTTTTTAGAGATTATTGTTGAACCTACTTTTAATAACAGTGTTGAGTGTCGGACTTGGTGTGAATGTTTCATCTTCTTGTGGCATTACTTATCATTGTGGGCAATTTATTTCTTTATATTTTTTTCTCACCGAATAAAACTTTAACTGATGGACACTCATAAACTAATTCATACAAAGGTATTTCTTTATCGTATTTTTTGGGTTGTAAGGAGAATGTTACTTTTTTTTAAACTTGGTTAGTTATTTCTGTACACACATGGACCTCTAAATATTTCTGGAACCGGTTGAGTTTGTTTTTCTCTGACTAACTTTAAATTGAATTGAATGAATTTGAGTTCTGGCTATGTGTTTTATATTGTAGTATAAAAAAAAATATGTTTTTTTTTTTATTTTTATTTAGATCATAAAAAAATCAGTTAAAATTAAATATATATATATATATATATATATATATATATATATTTATATATATATATATATCGAAAACGATTCACAGTATTACACTGGGGACATAAGCTGAGATTTCTTAAACTACGTTTAGTACTTATTTTTCAAAATTTTAATTATAAATGAATTTCTTAATATAAAAGTATACTTTTTACTTTAATGTTTATGTTAACATTTGATTTTTCGGAGTTTGATGGACCATATGGATCCTAAAAGCTGAATCAGAGGCCCGACTTTCAAGTTTTCTTAAATAAGAAATTCAGATAGTGAAAAAAATGTCTTCTAATGGTTAAATTATCTAAAAAATTAGTTTTTGAGAAGATTTCGAGAAGAAAAAGTTTTGAACCCACTTATAGATAAGGGCCAAATTTCGAGCAATATTTCGCAATTTTGCAATTCGACCTGTTCTTGGTGGTTAAAAAGGGGCTTAAATGTCAAAGTATATTGATGGAATTGTGAAATAATGCTAAATTAAGTTAAATTTAACACAAAAAGTTCACAAAACCTTAAAAATTTTAAAATTCAGTTTGAATTGTAGGTAGTCTACTGTAACATAAGTTCAGATAAAATGCACCTATCATATTAAAACATCAGAAAGAATATTCTTTGTAATTTTTTTAATTAAAATAAACGTACTAGATTTTAGAAAAGGTAATGAAAAAAAAACATATTTTATTTCCCTCGTTTAAAAGCATTCTGTTTTATTTTTTGCAACAGATCGTATTAATCGTCTATACTAGTATTAATTCCCAAACAGTACTATACCTAAATTTAAAATTAATTTTCGAAATTTTTACATTTCTTGAAATTTTAGTTTCAAATTCAACTTATTTTACCTGTCCATCAAGATACATTGATATTTAAGCCCCTTTTTAACCACCAAGAACGGGTTGAATTGCCAAAATGTGAAATATTGCTCAAAATCGGGGCCAAAAACCGGTGGATTATCGTTATCTATAAGCGGATTCAAAACTTCTTCGGCTCGAAATCTTTTCAAGAACTAATTTTTTAAGTAATTTATTTTTTATTTTATTTTATTCATTTATTTTGTAATATTAAGCCTTCACGGCCAAAATATCAATATTACATAGTAATAATAAAAACCTGAGATCAATAAGTAGTAATATAAATAAATATAATTCAGTACTAATCATCTGTTGGCTAACCAGCCGTAAATAAAAATTAAAAAGTTTTAAACATTCTCCTGAAAAAACACTTCTAAAATTTTTCAACAAAAAAATTCGTTATATACTATTCAAACCTTAATAAAGTGATTGAAAATGAGGTTTTGGTATTTAAAATAATATTTCAGTTTTTGTCTGTTATATTATTTCATACCAAAATGGACGTAGAAAAGTGCAACATAAGTTTTAAACGAAATACGTTATTAGATTTCGAAAAAAGACGCAATGAAAACGGTAATATATTCCACCACCGTGCAATTCTTACCATCAAAGGTACAACCAAGAAAACTACAAACAAAGCGTGAAACATGTTCGCGTCGCTTTACGTTATAAACAAAACGAACCACAGAATTTACCAAGCGTTTAACCAGGGATAAGTGTATAGAACAGGTACCAGAAATAATTTCAAATCCATACAAAATCTGTAACATCATTAGTGAATGAGCCAATTTATACCTTATGTGTGTAGGCAAATATAAATTAATCGAGTATATACGGCGCAGGATACCCACGATTCTAGAGCTGATGAGATCAATGTGTGTGCAAAAAGAGAGCTTGGCGTCTAAAATAACTTCTAGACTAAAATTAATGTTATTCTGCAAAACGTCTATAAAATCAATACTACTCCTAAAAAGCAAAAATATATCATCAGCATATAAAAAAGAAGTACAAATCGGAGAAGCTATATAATCTGGTAGACTATTCACATACAAAATGAATAAAAGAGGGCCCAGAACAGATCCCTGTGGGACACCAGAAAAAATATTACGACACGATAAATGCCGCCCATTGAGAACAACAAATTGAGTTCTACCTGTTAAATAAGAGTAAATAAGACGGCATGCAGTACCTGAAAAATTAAATTCATCCCTAAGCTTTTTAATCATAATAGGAAAAGAAACTGAATTAAAGGCTTTAGAAAGGTCAAGTGATATAAGTACACTCAATTCACCATCATTAACATTCTGTCTAATGTGATCCGTAATACTAAGAAGCATTGAAGTGGTATTTAACCCCTTACGGTAGGCGTACTGGCCATCATAAAGACTCAAAAAACGAGAAGAAAGTATCTGTCCTTTCATAACATGTTCAAAAATCTTGGCTAACACGGGTAAAATAGATATGGGCCTCAGGTCATCTGGACAATGAACAACTTTCGACTTAGGAATAGGTACTATACGAGCAACCTTCCAAAGGCAAGGGAACGTAGACGTCATCAAAATATTGTTAAATAAATCTAAAACATAGTTCAAAATAAGCGGATAAACTAGCTTTACAAATCGCAAGGGAATTTCGTCGATCCCAACCGAGTTAGACTTTACTTTCTCAAAAGCTTCACATAACTCAAGCTCAGTGATACAGCGAAATGAAAAAGTGTCCCTACAATCAGAGAAAACATTAAATGAAACATTGTCTGTCATACTAGAACCACTACCCGAAACAAAAAAGTCATTTAACATATCAACATCACCACAATATTCAATTAATTCAATGCCAACACACCAAGAACCTTTTAAAACCCTCCACACACCAGCGGAATCCAAACCAGAAAATATGTTGGAATAGTGTCTCCTCTCCTTGCGATACTTACAGTATATCCTCCAGTTCTCTTCAGAATGATGATTTCTAAAATAACGATACGCAAGATCCCTAAGAGACCTTGCGTAGACAACATCTCTAGAGCTCAGCCAACTATCATTCTTAGAAACAACTTTTTTTCTAACGACGGGAACAAAAGCCATTAAAGATTCTAAAAGGGATGAAATAATTGAGCACTGCTCATCGACATTACCTCCATTAAAGCCCCCAAAGTTAAATTCAGCCAAGAATCTTACCAAACCATCCCAGTCAATAGAATTAAAATCTCTGAACTCAAAATACTCATCATTTCTTAGAACACTAAAAGAAAACGATGCAAAAATAAGGGAGTGATGAGATAGAAATGAACACTGTAATTGGTCAGAGAAATTTATCATGGAACTGTTACTAACCAACCAAAAGTAAATAAGAGATGTTGAACCATGGGCTACATCAAAATGTGTAGGCCTAGAATTATGAACCGTAAACAAATTATTCCTTAAACATAATGCTCTCATACTACTAGATCGTACAATATCAAACATGTTGCAGTTGAAATCACCTACATCAATAATATTTGAGTATTTCAAAAACAAATCTTGGTGAAAATTTTCAAAAGAGACCAAATCACCGTAAGGCAAATAAACTACCCCAAACAAAACCAAAAAATCACCAAAAGATATTTCAACGAAAAGCGATTCACACGTTTCATGCTCAGAAACCTTAAATACTATTTTACACTTAAGTCCAGTAGAAACATAAATTCGTACACCTCCACCTCTTGTATGTATGCGATCATTACGATAAAAGTTGAAACCAGTTATATTAACACTTCGAGTTGAAACATAAGGTTTGAGCCAAGTTTCAGATACACCAAAAACATTCAATACCGAATTAATTAAGATTGCTCTCTTTGAATAGTCAGCTGAAGGTTTAAGGCTCTGACAGTTCATATGACCTGTTCTAAAAAAACTCATGTATGGATTCAAAACCGATTTAATATAAGAATTGTTGCTGAAAGATGGACCAGCATCTAAGTTAGCCGACATCAAAACAAAAGACTACAGTGGGGAACAAGAAGATGAAAAATAAGGAAAAATATATAAAAATCATTACTTTCATTTTGTTTCACAAAATTATTACATACAAAACACAGCTTCTCATTCCAAAACTAACGTTATATAACAATCTTTAAATAGGCAAAGCTAAAGAGAACTCTTAATATAACAAGTAAGAGACTATATTCGGCTTTGCCGAATCTTATATACCCTTCACCATAGTGTATTTAATAAATTTCAATTTCATAAAATTTAAATGTATGTATTTCATTTCATTGCTATAGCAAAACAAAATGAACAACAACAATGCTAAACGAAATAACGACACAAAAAACAAAATACACAAGGCAGTAAAACCAACAGCATCCAAACATAAGAAACGAAGTACATAAAAAAACAAAAACAAAATACACAATGCAATGAAACCAACAGACATCCAAACATACGAAACTGTACCCCGTTTCTGTAACTTTTAGTGAGAAGTTCTCACATCGAGAAGTGTGAAACAAAAAATTCCATCGTTTCTCGATTTGTGAGTAAAAAGTGTTTCTGTAACTTAAAGTGAGAAGAGGCTACACGAATTACGTTTTTATTGGAAATTTCCAATAAAACAGCTGTCAAAAATATAAAAATTAAAAGAAGAAAACGAACAAATTTATAAACGAAGAATAAATAAACAAAAAATATAGAAATTAAATGAAAATTGTTCGAAAAATTATCCCACTAAATTCGCCCTTGCCAAATTCCAAATTTACGCCCACGTACTTTTTTAGCATTTGCTTCTGTACATACGAAATTCCTCGTATTTTCTAAAAATTAGTGAACAATATTTATTTTAATCTTAATTAATTATAAATATAACATTACTTTTTCATTATTTCATAGAATTCATGTTTAAATTATTTTTTTTTAATTAAAATTTTACTTTCCGCACCGTTTTAAAATGTGAGTTTTTTTGACAGTTCATGTGAGAAACTTCTCACAAAATTTTCTTACAGAAACACTTTTACTCACAAATTTCCAATAACTTACTTCAAAAAACATAAATGACAGATAGTTCTCACAAAATTTTCTTACAGAAACACTTACATGTGAGAAATGATATTTTGTTTCAATTCACATTGTTTTTTCTTCAATTTCACTGTTTCATGCGAGAAACTTCTCGATGCGAGAGTTACAGAAACGAGGCACTGAATACACCAAGAAACAAAAACAATATACACAAGGCAATGAAACACACAGCCATCCAAACATACAAAACGAAATATTAAAAAAGAAACAAAAACAAAATACACAACGCAATGAAACCAACTGACATCATAACATACGAAACTGTGCCTCGTTTCTGTAACAGAGATACAAGCCGATGCGAAATGAACGACGGCGGCAGAATTGTCGGCTCAATTTAACTTTTTCTTTAGAAATTGACCTTATAAGGTTTATTATATTGAAAAATCTTTGTATAATAGTCTGTTACATAGAAACCTGTCTCTATATAAGTTTTTTTCTGCAGAAAATGGACATTTATAGTAGTTTAATAATATAAGCACAATATTGTGTGGCAACTTTTTTCAATTTGCCATAAGAATTTAAAATAGTGGCAACTCCTTTCAAATTGGTGAAATTATGTTCTGAAATACATGTGCAATTCTAATCGTTATCAGCGGCTACGTTTAAGCCGGCTTAGCTTTTGAGCCGAAAGAAGTCGGCGGCGGCGCGGCTTACAAAAAATTACCGGCTCGGCTTGTATCTCTGTTCTGTAACTCTCGCATCGAGAAGTTTCTCGCATGAAACAGTAAAATTGAAGAAAAAACAATGTGAATTGAAACAAAATATCATTTCTCACATGCAACTGTTTCTGTAAGAAAATTTTGTGAGAACTATCTGTCATTTATGTTTTTTAACGTAAGTTATTGGAAATTTGTGAGTAAAAGTGTTTCTGTAAGAAAATTTCGTGAAAAGTTTCTCACATGAACTGTCAAAAAAACTCACATTTTAAAACGGTGCGAAAGTAAAATTTTAAGTAAAAAAAAATTAATTTAAACATGAATTCTATGAAATAATGAAAAAGTAATGTTATAATTATCATTAATTAAGATTAAAATAAATATTGTTCACTAGTTTTTAGAAGATAGGAGGAATTTGGGATATACAGAAGCAAATGCTAAAAAAGTACGTGGGCGTAAACTTAGAATTTGCCAAGGGCGAATTTAGTGGGATAATTTTTCGAACAATTTTCATTTAATTTCTATATTTTTTGTTTATTTATTCTTCGTTTATATATTTGTTCGGCAATTTTTGTTTTCTTCTTTTAATTTTTATGTTTTTGACAGCTGTTTTATTGGAAATTTCCAATAAAAACGTAATTCGAGTAGCCTCTTCTCACTTTAAGTTACAGAAACACTTTTTACTCACAAATCGAGAAACGATGGAATTTTTTGTTTCACACTTCTCAATGTGAGAACTTCTCACTAAAAGTTACAGAAACAAGGTACTGAATGCATCAAGAAACAAAAACAATATACAGAAGGCAATGAAACACACAGCCATCCAAACATATGAAACGAAATACTCAATGAATAAGCAGTGTTGTTGTTGTTATATGTATATGAAAGCATGGAAAATTTTGTCTTTTTTATGAAATTTTCAGAGGTTGTCTTGGATTTTCGCTCATATCTCCGATATTTATGACCGATTTTGCTGATTTTAAATAGCGATCTTCTCGAAAGCATGTTTAACAGAATTATTGAAGATTCGGATCCCGCCGATATCTGGGGTCCTCTAAAAACTGATTTCAACAAACACACAGACGGACAGACAGACAGACAGACGGACACAGCTTAATCAACTCCGCTACCTATAAGGTCCAGAATATATACTTTATGGGGTCGGAAAATTATATTATAGAAATTACAAACAGAACGACAAACTTATATATACTAGGGTGGTCGACTCGATTTTTCAACCGCTTTTAAAACCGGTTTTTTCTGCTTTATCAGTGTCGGTTTTTTCTTAATGCTGATTTTTCGAATATCGAATAACCCGGTTTTTTCACTTTTTAAAAACCGGTTTCGAATACTTTTATTTGCTTTGTATTCAAAGATTATTTAAATGAAATTTTTAAGTAAATCATAATACAGCCCGTCTAAATTTTAAAAATATTCGTGTCGAGGAACTAGCGTATATTTTTCTAAAGCTCCTTTGGTTAAACTTTTTGATTTTCCTTATTAATTAAAAAATATTATTTGTAAAATTGATAACTGTTTGATAAAACTTTATCAATCTTAAGATTATATTCCAATTACAATAATTAATTTACGGCTGAAATTTTATGGAAGTGTTGGAATGCCTATGCAAATTTTCTAAACAGGGCTTTTAGAATAAGCTAGAATTACATAGTACCTTATGTTTAACAGAAGTGTCCCACTTTTTTCCTATTTTTTTTATATGAAAGAAATAATGTAAATCAGACGACTAGGTCTAAAGTTATAATCTTTCAAACTGTTAAAAATCACTTCGGGCCATGTTTTATTAATCAAATTTAAACATAAACATTAATTTTTTCAAATTAAAATATATTTTTTTATTTATAATGAAAAACCGGTTAACCGGTTTTTTCTGAATTTGAAAAATATCAACCGGTTTTTTTAAATGTCAACTATTCGAAACCCGGTTTTTGGAAAATGTCGAATAATCGATCACCTTAATATATACCCTTCTCACGAAGGTGAAGGGTATAAAAAAGTACGTGTAAGAGATTAAATAGTTAAAAATAATTAACAATTAAATATAAATCGTTAGTGTTTATGAACAAAAACTAAACCTCCAGGTTTTACAACACAAAAAGTCTAATAAAACCACGTTAAATTCAGCATTAATTCATAAACATGAAATATTAAATACCCAAATTCAAATATAAGTTGCATCAACCAACAGTCCAGCACATCCAGAGTAATCCAGCACCAATTCCTTGCCATCAGACATCGTAAGTTTAGCCCTCAGTATATCATTGTTCAAAATTCTATATTTACTTATTTTCCTACCCAATAGCTTTTTACAAATACCATTGAGTTTACCAGCAGCTGGAGAAAAATGGTCATTTAAATAAACTCGCAGACCAATATCACCACCCATAACATCACTGACTTTGAGTGACTGAGTTTTATGATATTCTTTCATAACTTCATCTCGCAAAAACACGCTGTTCAGCTTAATCAAAATAGATTTTCGTTTGTTAAAATAACATACAGTGTCTCTCATAATTATTCGAATTTGGGTAAACTATAAAAAGAAACCAAATTTAATAATATATTTTGTGTGCAAAATAAATAAATTAATTTGTTATATTGTCTAGATAGTCCTTATGTTTGATATCACGCTTTTTAAAACTTGAAAAATTTGCATTGACTTAAATTAATTGTGGATTTAAAAAAAAAAAGTCCATGAAATTGCCTCTCAAAAGTATACGAATTTTTCCTGTATTTCATATTTGTTCATATTATACGCAACACAAATTTTAGAATCGAATGGTTTTTATGCGTAATATTGTTTTAAGGGGTTACTATCCACGGAAAGGATATATTTTTGGCCCATTTGGTCCACAATTTTGGGGAATTTGTACCTTTTTTTAAGTAATATCATTAAAATGGCGATTTTTGCCCATAATTGTAAATTTTTCTCCTTATTTCCAGAGATAAAACAAAATTTGATATTGGGACTTAAAAGACGCCTTGGGGTATCTAAAAATAATATTTTTTGTTACAAGAATCTGTATTTAAACGTTCCAAGATAAATTATTCGGATCATTCTTCTGTCGCTAATTCAATATATTGGAACTTAAGTCCATTTTTATAATACTAGGATCAACTATTTTCGGGGAAAGTTTTCTGGTATATATTCTTTTAGATATCAGCTTTTATACATTTTAAGTTTTCAATGTGTTGTGGAAGTGTACATCTCCAAAACATGCCTCTAAAAAACACCATACAAAATAGTAAAATCATTATTTTTATATATCAATGGCCTCCATGCTGCATGGCACGATATCATTATGATCTAACTCAAAAATGTTGATATGTGTTTAAATATTAATTACTATGATCAAATTAAAATCAAAATTTTGGACTTACAGTGTTATTGTAACGGGCAACATAAGCGTGAAAGTTACGAGTAGTAAAAACTGAAATCTACTATATAGGATGACGTTTTGTTAAGACATGTTTTGGGGTTGTATACCGCTATAATATATTGAAAATTTAAAATATATTAGTGCCAATATTTACATGAATATACACTAGACAACTTTGTCGGAAAGTATCGTTCCTAGAGGTACGAAAAGGGACTTATGATCCAGATTATTCAATTAGAAACTGAAAAACGACACCAAAACTACATCCTTATAACAAAAAATATTATTTTTAGATACCCTATGGGTTCTATTAAATTCCAATATTAAATTTTGGTTTTATCTCTGGAAAAAGGGTGAAAACATTACAAATATAGCCAAAAATCGCCATTTTAATGATATTACATGAAAAGAGGGTACAAATCCCCCAAATTGTGGACCAAATGGGTCAAAAATATATCCATGCGGTTGATAGTTACCCCTTAAAACAATATTAAGCATAAAACCATGCGATTCTAGAATTTGTGTATCGTATAATATGATCAAATATGAAATACAGGAAAAATTCGCATACTTTTGTGAAGTAGTTTCATGGACTTTTTTTAAAAAAAGCACAACTAATTTAAGTAAATGTAAAGTTTTCAAGTTTTAAGGGGCGTGATATTAAAACTAAGGACTATCTAGACAATATAACAAATTAATTTATTTATTTTCCACACAAAATATATTATTAAATTTGGTTTTTTTTCATAGTTTACCTAATGGTTGACATCAGTTTTTCCAATGAGCACATTATATATAGAACAAATCTTAACCGCAACAGAAAAGAGGTCATCAACACCATCAGGCAACCCATTAACAACAATATCGGCACGATTAAGTCTTTTGTGCAAAATATTATTTTTTTTTTATTTATTTATTTATTTAACAATATTCAATAACCTAGCCTATAGGCCATAAGCGGTTACAAATTTCTACTTCACAATAATTCCTCCAATACAAAATACATAATTATATATAAATAAAATGACACCTAATTTTTTTTAAAAAGATAATATACTATATAAAATAACGATATTCTCCACCTCCAGCGCAGTTATCTTTTTGGTTGTCGAAGAGTCGATGCTATGTATAAGTTTGCTGCAGTCAACAATCTCAGACTTCATTTCTTTTAAACAGGAAGCCATCTCCAGCTTAAAACTCGAAACAGTATCAGCCAATGCTTGTCTAATAGATGTCTGTTCACCATCAACTTTATTTATGAAAGCATCTATCTTACTGTTGAGATCACCAATTTCCTTTTGCAGCACACTCTCAAGACCAGCCCTAGGATTACTATCACAGGCACTACAGGAAAACGATAATGATTTGTTAGCTTTTAGAGCAGTAGGATCACTGTCAGTAATGCCTGCACACGGAACATGAATCCATAATGTACATATTTTGCATTGAATGCTAGGCTGGGTTTTTATAATAGTCTCCTTACAAACGCCACATTTGAAAACACTAGCAGTCGGCGACATTTTGGTTTAAGTTCTTTTGGTTGTCTTTGTTAATTTGTATATAATAAATAACAATATGGCGTTAAAAATCAACCAAAAAAATTTTATTGCAATAACTCGCCAAGAAATCCAAAAATATACAATTGTCTTTATATAAAACCTGTTGACAATACACAATTCTCTTAAAATATTCAGTTTTAAGAAATTAATTTGATTTATTTTAATTAAAAAAAGTTTAAAAAGTTAACAAATGATCAGCTGCAAAATCACACACGTCTACTCAGGCATAGCGTTGCCAGATTTATATTTTACATTTACATACACATTTAGCAATGTTAAGCAATTTCTTTCACAGTTTTAAATTTTTATTAAAGAAAATTTGAAAGTCGTGGCTCCAATTCAGCCGTCAGAGCTCATATGGTCAACCAGGCGTTGAAAAAAATACCCGTTAACATAAAGAACCGAGGAAACAGTATATTTTGATATTAAGAATATCATTTACAATTCAAATTTTTAAAAATAAATACAAAACGCAGTTTAAGAAATCTCAGCTAATGTCCCCAGTGTAATACTGTGAATCGTTTCTATTATTTTTTCCAATGCCAAATTTTTTACCCCTTTCAGGGTCATATATAATTTATGTCTAGAAAAAAACTTGAAAACTTATATTTAAGATAATTTGAGTATGCTGAATCCGGGAAAAATAATACTTTTTGAATTTGAGTTTTCCCTAGTGAGTTATAGAAGGTCAAAGTTAATTGTCAAATATATTCGACATTCGAAAAACAGTCTCCAAAAAGTACCACCAATATTTTTTATGATTTTTTTTTTTTTGTAAAATGTCTTCTTAAACTTCTTTCAATACAATACAATTTAAATCTGCATAGTCCGATCTCCTAAAATACAATTTTTTTGGCCATTAAATTAAGCTGTTTTTTAAACGTTGTTAAAAAGCACTTTTTAAAAAGTAGTCATAAGTGTAAATTTCTTAAAATCTGATTTTTAAATACTTTTAAAATACGGAAGATCTCAATTATAAATATAATAAAGTCTTCATTTTCATTTAAAAGAAAAAATTTAAACTAAAGTTAAATATTATACCCAAAAAATGCTTAAAAACAGAGTCTATTGTAATGTCGACAAAACCACGGAAAGGGTTAAATACCAATAAAATACGATGGAGCAAAAAAACTTACAAACTCCATTTATCATTGGAAAGTAGACCTAAATACCTTTTATTTAAGACACAAATAATCAAATTGTAACGGGTACTTTTTGAGAAAATTTAGTTTTCACCACTATATAAAGTCGGTTCTATTATTTTTTCCACCACTATATATATATATATATCTATATATATATATATATATATATATATATATATATATATATATATATATATAGCGATGTTCGATGAAATAGAGCCACCATCACGTTCAAAGTTTCTCTCCACTTAAAATCTCTCCTACAAAGAATAGAGTTGAAAAACTAACTGAAATGTTGTATTGATCTGTTATGAATGTAATAGCATTATTTTTGCAATAATTTACGCGTCGCTATTCGTAATTTTAATGAAATTTTAAATTAAGCTATATAAAATGGTGTAACAAAAAATAGAGCCAGTTTGCACAAATATAAAAATTTAACAATTTGTAGACAATTTTCAAATTAAAATAGATCCAAATAGTAAGTTTAATGCTTTTTAAATTATAATTTTGAGTACAAAAGAAGCAGAGGCAAACATTGAAGGCGATACAGCAGAAAAACGATAAAAACACTCCTTGATCTAGGAAAGGGCTATAGACAAACTGTTGAAATAATTAGGTGCTCCAAGAATGTAATAGAAGATGCTGTAAAATATAAGTTTAAGCCAAAAAATATGGAGAAGAAATAAAAAATTACATCTTTTTTTAAGCGAAAATCAGGCTCATGCAGAGGATGAGGTTGGAAATAAGTTGTTTTTTTAGTAGAGTTATTTATAGAATATTTATGAAAAAATAAAAATAAAAAGTCGACACAGACTGGGGTTGAACTCAATACCTTCCGTCTGCCAGTTGGATGCTCCACTCACTACACCACTGCTTAGCTGTTTTATTGTGCGTCAAATAATAGTTTTCACACACAAATACTATTTTATTTTCTGTTTGTCTAAAAATAGATATTTGATATCGTGTGCACAAAAAAAGAAAAAGTAACTGTTTTATGTTTGTTTGTTTCTTTATTATGATTTTTTTTAGACTTTACATACAAAGTAAGTCATTAATAAAGTACTTAATGGTAATCATTGTAAGCAAAGATTTTGCTGGGAAGTATATTTATTTTATTCTGATATGATCCGTATAGCTATACGTAGACGTTCCAACACTGGATTTTGTCCCCAATGTGCTATGAAGATCATTGAACATGGTGGCGGATACGTAATGGTATGGAGTTATTTTTTCTTGTTTGGAACATGGTCTCTATTTCGGATTGAGGGAAGATAGGACTGTAAATATCCCATAATTATAATTAAAGATTCCTACTATTCCTATGTCCTCAAAAGCGCAATTTTTTTACATGACTCCATATTTCTTGCTCCAAAAAGAAGTGTTATTTCTTATTCTTTCTTGATATTTTCTGGTTTAAACTTATGCATTTTTACAGTTTATACTATTTTTTTGGACCAAAGAATTATTTCAACAATTTGTCTTGAACATGGCGTATTTTTATAATTTTTTGTTTGCTTCTGCTTCTTTTTGGACTCAAAATTATTGTTTATAATGAGATTATATTAGGATTGTAATAATAAGCCTTAAACTTACAATTTGCATCGATTTCAATTTTTTTTTTTTTTTATTAATTCATTCTCTTACTTGATATCATCAAGTGCAGTTGTCTTGTGTGTAATCGTCAATTCTGTAATTAGTGTGAGATTAGTATAAACAGTTAATTTATCTACTCTCTTTTGTTATCTGTTTTGATATTCATTTGTTTATTAATATAACAAGTGAATATTTAAAATAAGTCCACGTGCACCACCTGGTGAACATGGCAAGAAGAAGAAAATCTAAAGGCCTAAAGTCGTCTATTACGCAAACTCCATCGATTCATATCTGAATAATCAGAGGAAAAATATAACGGCCAATAAATTTTGCTATATTAGCAAAAAATGATAAAATGAATGTTGATCCCCAAGCTTCAACTCCGCCGGCTATCACTAAAAAGCCACAGAAGGCCCCGCCTATAGTTGTTGACTCGTCTGTAGAGTTCACAAAAGTCGTTGAAAAAGTAGGCTATGACGGATATTTCTTTCGTAGAACCTCAATGGGAACCAAAATCTTCTCTGAAAATATGGATAAATACCTTAATCTCCTTAGAGAATTAAAACTCACGGACTTTAAATATCATACCCACAAAGTATATGATAACTCCACCTATAAAATGACAATTAAGGGTCTTCATAAAATTCCCACAGATCTAATTCAAAATGAATTGCAAAATTATCATGGAGTTAAATGTACTGAAGTTAAAGAGATAATAACTCAAAAATCATCTAACAATGATGCTTTGTACTTACTCACATTTAGCCGGGCTGAAGTCAATAAAAAATTTCTATATAAGATTAAATATATTCAAAATGTCTCAATTACATGGAAAAACCAAAAATCCTCTCCAAATAGAGGTCCAACACAATGTCAAAAGTGTGGATTGTACGGTCATGGCACCGAGAATTGCTTCAGGCAAGCTATTTGCTTCTTATGTTCTAGCACCTCACACGAAGCAAGCACATGCGTTATGAATAATTCCGCCGGTGGTAAAATTTATAAATGTTTTAACTGTGTTTCTAAGGGATATACTAATTATGCGCACAAGGCCGATGATCCCAATTGCCCATGCAGATCAAATTACTTAGAAGCTCGTAGGAGAGCCACTAATAAAAACGCAGTTAACCAGAGACGTCAATTAGATGCACCAATATTTAACATGAACAGCTTTCCTAACTTATCTAATTCAAATGTACATAACGTAAATGCCAACGTTCACGATAAAACATCATATGCCAGTCAGGTGAAACAAAACAACGTTTCGCAAAGCGATTTATTCTCCATGGATCAGCTCTTTGCAATCTTTCAAAATGCAGTAATAGAACTAAAAAAATGTTCGACTAAGTTAGACCAACTTAATATCATCATGAGTCTTCTTAAATATGGAGTCTAATCCTGAAATAAAAAACCTGTATTGGAATGCGCAAGGCATCAATTCTTTTTCCAAAAAGATACAATTACAAAAAGTTCTAAAACTAAGTATATCGATATAATCTTCCTATGTGAAACTCTCTTATATGAACAATGTAGCTTCTATCTCCCAGGTTATCGCATATTTATTTAATTTACAAGTTCAAAAAACCAAGCCCTTGGGGCCAAATATGGCTTACATACTACTCCATAACAATACTTTCCAAAGTTATTTAAATAATGTAAATTGTGACAGAATAATAAAAGTTAAAGTGTGATATACATATATAAATTATAAAATAATTGTTGAAACGAATGTAGCGATAACAAAAAAAAATATTATTTTTGAGTAATGAATTATGAATTATAATAATTAAGCATTATGTTCATTAAAATGTTTAAATATTTTTTTCTTAAAAATCTGATTAGAGTAAGAAAAATTTTTAATTTCCCTAGGTAGCGTATTCCACACTCTCGAAACTCTCACTTGAAATGACTTTTCATATACTGCAGATGCAATGTGGGGAAATATTAATTGAGGATTCCTCAACGATTTAGAAAATTTAAAAGTGTCAGCGATGTATATAGGACAATTATTCTTGATAATCTTATAAAAGAGTAATAAAATTCTTGTATCTACTAAATTTTCAAATGGAAGCATATACAGAAGGGATAGGGCTACCGCAGGAGGAGGAGTTGCTATTGCAGTTACAAATAAATTTAAAACACAAATCTGTCCAAAATATCAAACTTCTGGTATTGAAAATGTATCAGTTGAGCTATTTCTACAAAATCGGTCGATAATCCTAACATCTGTTTATTCACCCAAATACGACGACAAATTTAAAGAGGATCTCAACAAGATAACACCTTCAAATAAAGAATTTAAAGACCTACACCTAATCTGTTAAAAATATCTATGAATACAAAACTTTGTATTCGTATGAGAAATAAAATGAAAAGACAGTTACAAAGGACAAACATTAACAGCATCAAAATTACACTTCAGGCAATTATCAAGCAGCTAAACAGACTCATAGAGAAAAATGTGTGGAAAGACAGGAATGAAAACTGGAATCGGTTTTTATCAAAGCTCCCTACAGGATCCAAACGATTTTGGTGTATTACTAAAACCCTTACAGGGAAAAAACATAATAAAATTCCAACTCTGAAGCATAATAACTTAGACTTTGATGAAGATGTTGATAAAGCTAGACTTATCGCTGATCAGTTTGAAAAATCTCATAAAATAACAGCAAATATAAAACATAGAGTTGAGGAGAAAGTTGCTAAAACCAATTGCCGACTTGAACCAGGAACAATCCCATTTCTCGACAGTGAAATTCTTATAACCGAAGAAGTTAAACAACACGTCATGCAACTGAGAAATAACAAAGCACCCGGTAATGATGGAATCCTTAACATATTTTTAAAAAAATTACCTGATATTGGATTTACATTTTTAATGAATATATTTAATGCCTGCCTTAAATTAGGTTTTTTTCCCGACAAGCTTTAAATGTGCAAAGGTTGTAGCCATACATAAACGAGGTAAGGATCCGAAATTATCTACTAGCTATAGACCAATAAGTTTATTAAGTTCGGTGGATAAAATTTTTGAAAAAATGATTCTGTCTAGATTAAATACTTTTATCGATGATAACAATTTGATCAATAAAGAACAATTTGGATTCCGCCAACAACATTCAACGGTACACCAAATAAAAAGATTAACAAATATGATCCATAAAAATAAACGTCAAAGACTACCAACTGGCGTTGTTCTTATAGATATAGAAAAAGCATTCGATAGCATCTGGCATGATGGATTGGTATATAAATTAAAAAAGTTCAACTTCCCAACATATATTTTAAAAATAATAAAATCGTTTCTAGCAGATAGATTGTTCAAAGTATACATAAATAACACCGCATCATCTGCACGAAGTATACCTGCTGGAATACCACAGGGAGCTGTACTCTCTCCTACATTGTACTCACTGTTTGTATCGGACTTTGTACCTAAAAAAGGTACTGAAATAGGGCTCTATGCTGACGATTTAGCTATGATCGTGGCAAACTTTCAAATGTGGTTATTAATAAACTCGAGAAAAGTCTACACAAATGCAATAAGTACTATAATAAATGGAAAATTAGGATTAATTTGGACAAAACTCAGGCAATATTGTTCCCCTTTAATAAGTCGCCTAAACGTACTCCTTCTATTCCTCTCAAAATCGAGAACGTTAATATACCTCTAAGTAATACTGTTAAATACTTTGGGGTACAACTCGACAGAAAATTGACATTTGCTGCCCACGTAGAACACATAGTGGACAAAGCTACCAAATGTTTCCGAGCTCTTTATCCATTGCTTAACAAGAGATCTCACCTCAACTTTAAAAATAAACTAATCATATATAAAACAGTAATTAGACCGATTTTGCTCTATGGGTGCTCAGTTTGGAACAAAACTTGTAAAACACGTGTCAAAAAGATTCAAGTAGTCCAAAATAAAGTTTTAAAGATGATACACAAACTCCCACGTTTATACCGCACCCATGAATTACATGATAGATTTGGACATCAAACCATTAAGGACATAATACACACTCAGAGTATCGCATTTTTAAATAAATGCAGGATCTGATTATGAACTGATTAAAAACTTATCCATGGACACTTAGTAGTTTACCTAGTTAACTACTAAGGTGTCAAGGGTAAAAAATGATATATCGTTCTCCAGATACAGCCAAATCCCGATAATAAAGAAAGGTTTTCTGTCATTTTTTCCTTTAAAATTTTTTCTATATACTTATTTGTACTTTTATTTTTATTTATGATTTTAATGCTGAAATATCTTATGTTTGTTAACTAGATAGCAACTCATTAATTCGATTTTATATTAAACTTTGTATATTTTGACTTTCAATAAAATAAAATAAAAATAAATAAATAATCGATTTCAATTTGAAAATTGTCTACAAATTGTTAAATTTTTATATTTTTGGAAACTGGCTCTATTTTTTGTCACACCATTTTATATAGCTCAATTTAAAATTTCATTAAAATTACGAAAAGTGACGCGTAAATTATTGCAAAAATAATGGTATTATATTCATAACTGATCAATACATACATACATACAAATTTCAGTGGCTCTATTTTTCGGAACATCACTGTATATATATATATATATATATATATATATATATATATATATATATATATATATATATATATATATATATATATATATATATGTATATATATATATATGTATACAGTGGTGGCTACGATTTCACCGCACTTGGTATATGTTGCCTACAACATAAAATATTTCCTATAGTTCTTAACCTTTTTAACAAATTCTTTTTTATGCGTAACACATGTCCTTCGTGGATCACGACACATTACATTTTGTTCCACTACTTCCAAAGTACATCTACCTCCAAAAAAATCTGGACATAAGTTTAGCACAAAATTAAAAAATCATTAAAAAATTAAAAATAAAACAAAACAACCGGCTATATTCCTCTTATTGCACTTAAAATTTTATATTTTGTGGAATAGTTGCAGATTTTGATAATATCATTCCTCCTCCTGGACATAATCTTCACCAGAACCCTCAAGAAATTTCATGACATAAATATTAACTTTCAGCCCATAAATTGGCAAAATTCTTGGTGATTTCTGCTTTTATTTGTTGGTCCATATCATGTTATATGTTCTCTATTGAATTGGAATCAAGAAAATATACTGGTCACTGCAAACATGACAATCCCGCTCGCTTCCAAGCAGCTCATCTCAGCACTTTTAGCATATTTACGGTCGATGTCGACCAAAAAACGCCATCTTTGTCCTCCGATTTTTTTAATAAAGTATTTAAGATCCTATTTTGATAGTCATACGGATCCACTTCTGCATCCAACATCAATATAGGACCAACAGCACTCCAAGAAAATGCAATGAATACCATGAAATTTACCCCCATTGTGATATATGATTTCTCTGGAACACTTTAGCTTTAGCTTTATCTGCATGATTGGAGGATACTAGTTGAAGATTAATAGGATCAAATTTGATGGAAAAATGTAATTATGCTGTACTCCAAACATGCAGCAACAACCAAAGTGTACATTTAAAACCATAAAACACAATGGGTGAAATATGACGAATTCGGAGGCGTTTTCCGGGCGTAGTGGAGGTTCTATACGCAAGGTGGATGCACAAATTGATCAGTATGACCATAAAAATAGACTCTTAAATATTTTAGTAAAAAAATTAGTGGACAAAAGTTCAGTTAAATGGCATTTTTTGGTCGACAATGACCCAAAATATGTTAAAAGTACAGAGAGGAGCTTCTTGGAAGCGAGCGAGATTGACATGTTTGCAGCGCCCAGAATAATTTCTAGATCCCAATCCAATAGGGAACATATGAAACGAAATGGTGCAACAAATAAAACACAAATTCCTAAGAATTTTGCCTATTTATGGGCTGAAAGTTAAAATTTATGTCATGAAATTTCTAGTGGGTTCTGGTGAAGATTATGTCCAGGAGAAGAAATTATATTATCAAAATGTGCAACTATTCTACAAAATATAAAATTTTAAGTGAAATTATGTACATAAATTTATCCGGTTTCTTTGCTTTATTTTTAATTTTTTAATGATTTTTTTATTTTGTGCTAAACTTATGTCAAGATTTTTTTGGGGGTTGATGTACTTTGGAAAGAAAAAAATCTATATGCGACAAAGTAGTGGAACAAAATGTAATGTGTCGTGATCCTCGAAGGACATGTGTTACGCATAAAAAAGAATTAGTTAAAAAAGTTAAGAACTATAGGAAATATTTGATTTTATATTTAACAGATACCAAATGTGCTAACCTCATGGCCGCCACTGTATATATATATATATCATAGGAAAGAGTATATATATATATATATATATATACAGTATTGTTCGAAACCTAAGCAACTTTTTTTGGCATTGTATACAAAGTGCTATATTTTCTATTTTAATTGATTTATTCAAAATTATATAATTGATAATAATAATATTATGTGTCTACATTATAATAACAACAACAAAATTGTAATTCCATTTCGATGTGAGTTACAAGAAAATAATAACTGAATTAACTCAATAAATAGCTGTTCGAAACTTAAGCAACTTTTTGATCTTCTTATGCAAATCTTTGGTGCCTTTGAGTTCCAAACACCTTTATGGAATAGATTAGTTACTAGTGTAGTTCGTAATGAAACCCAATCGGATTTTAAGCTATTCGGCCCTGCAATGTTTTCCAAAACGGCGAGTTCCGAAACAGCACTTCAAAACGCCGAACAGCATCTCTAAGGGATTTGAGTCAGGAAATTTTGATGAGCAATCAAAGAGTTTGGGTCCTATTACCCGATAACAACTCTTAGATCAACTTTGCTAAAGGATTTGGTTCATTATCATGCTGAAAATCGCAATAAAGTAAGTTGATCTGTTCGATGTACTCAATCATATGATTCATTTTGTTGGCGAAAAACGTCCCAAAAGGAAAAACAATCCAACTTTGTTTGTGTTTCAACATCAGGACTAACTCTTCTCTTTAAAAAACATAGCCACACCCTAAAATTTTGCTCTCCATTCATTATTGGGCCTTTACTAAAAGGGTATATTGTAATATTTCCTTCAGCCTCTGAGCCTCGCATACTCTGTTTGAATTTAAGACGGAAAATGTGGACCCGTTTGTAAATAAAACTGTTTTTATTAGTCTTGCGTAATCTATTTCAATATTCTACCCAAAATTGTACAAAATTTTTGAAAAAATCGAATTTCTTTAAGTAAACTCTGTGCCATGTCACTGCGGGATTCATATGCGGTTACATCATCGTACATTAAAGACTTAAAAAAGCAAGGAGGTCACACAATTAAGGTTATGGGCAAGATTTTTAGTGAGTAGAGTAAGTCCTGATGTTGAAATACAAATAAAATTGGGTTGTTTTACTTTCTGGGACATTTTTGGCCAACAAAATAAACCAAAGGATTAAGTACATTGAACAGAACAAATTACTTTGTTGCGATTTTCATCATGATAATGAACCAAATCCTTTAGCAAAGTTGATCTAAGAGTAGTTATCGTATAATGGGACCCAAATTCTTTGATTGTCCATCAAAATCTCCTGACTCAAGCCCTTTAGAGATGCTGTTCGGCATTCTGAAGCGCTGGGTCGAAACTCGCAGTTTTAGAAAACATTACAGCTGGCGAATGGCTTAAAATCCGATTGGGATTCATTACGAACTACACTAGTAACTAATCTATTCCATAAATGTGTTTGGAACTCAAAAGGATCAAAGATTTTCATATGAAGATCAAAAAGTTGCTTCAGTTTCGAACAGCTATTTATGGAGTTAATTCAGTTATTATTTTCTTAAAACTCACAGCGAAATGGAATTAAACTTTTGTTGTTGTTATTATAATGTAGACACATAATATTATTATTATCAATTATATAATTTTGAATAATTCAATTAAAATAGAAAATATAGCACTTTGTATACAATGCCAAAAAAAGTTGCTTAGGTTTCGAACAATACTGTATATATATATATATATATATATATATATATATATATATATATATATATACTATCGGACAAAATAAAGTGCAAAAGTGCTCATGCTACATTATTTCATAGAAAAATCTGTTAAATGATTATTGAATATGGAATTTTTTTAAATTCATTTAGTTTATATACAATGCTACAAAAATAACAATAAAACAAATTTATTCCACCTAAAAATTTTCTGTATAACATTTAAAATTAAAGTAAATTCACTTTTTTGTCGGACAAAATAAAGTGTAAATTTTATATACCATTATTTTAATTTTATGTATATCAAAATTTTTTATCTATTTTGGTTCTGATTTGAATATCTGGATCTACTCAAGCCATTTTTGTAATTTTTTCACCATTATTATTCGCAATCGCTTTCACTTTCCCTTGCTTTCTCCCATACTATTATTTTCAAAAGAAATCCGTTTTTGTTCGCTATTTTAGCGGAATTTTGTGATCAATTGTGGTCAAATATTAATCTATTAGATTTAGGGCGATGCTCTGAGCAGGTCATTCAAATTTTTCAGTGTTTTTTTTTCTTACAATAATGTTTTTAACCTTAGTCGTGTGTTTGAAGTCATGAATCGGTTGAGGCATTAGGTCTCCCAAACCCATTTTTACGGCATTTATTTCAAAATTTGTATTAAATACGCTCGTGAATTGCTCATTTGTTATTGCTTACTTCATTTCCGTTAAGATTCTCGCTCTTAAAGTTGAATAATGTAACAATACCGATAGCCCTCCACCATAATGTTTAAAACCTGGGGTATTGTTTTTAAAATTTTGTATATTGAAGGGCTTAACTCACACTCATTGTCGACATTTCAAAATTTTCGGTAGAAATTGGGACTCATCTGACCAACTACGTAAATTTGAGCTAAAAAATACGAAATTAAATACTAAAATCGAAAAAAATTTTTAAACTTTTAAATATGTTGATGAAAGATTGAAGGTATGGGTCAGTTGACTCTTCGTATGTGTCCAATTTTTAACGTTAGGTGTGGGGAACCTAGGTGAAATTTATTCAAAAAGCTCCAATGAAAACTATATGAGCATATTACAGTCAAATCTTAAGATCAGTGCCTTCGAAATGGACTTGGGCAACTTTATATTTCGGCAAGATAATAAGCTTAAGCACTTGATAAAATTAAAAAATAACATTTCTGTAGGAAAAATCATTGAAAAATTTAAATAAGTTGCTCAGAGCACCGCCCTAAATCCAATAGATTAATTTTGGACCACAATTTATCAAAAAATTCCGATGAAATAGTGATCAAAAACGTATTTCTTTTTAAAATTGTCATATGGCAAGGGGAAGGGAAGGCGATTGCGAATAATAGTGGAGAACAAAATTACCAAAATGGCTTAAGTAGATACAGATATTAAAATCAGAACCAAAATAGATAAAAAATTTTGATATACAAGAAATTTAAATAATGATATATAAAATTTACACTTTATTTTGTCCGACAAAAACGTGAATTTATTTTAATTTTAGATGTTATACAGAAAAATTTTAAGTACAATAATTTTGTTTTATTGTTATTTTTGTAATTTATTAATTGGCCAATAAGGATTACAAATTACAAATGAAATAAATAAAATAAAAATAAAATAAAAAAATAAAAAAATCATTAAAAATTTTAAAATAAAGCAAAGCAACCGGATAAATGTATCTAATTTCACTTAACATTTTTTTAATAATAAAAAAACTATTCTATTATTTCTACAAAAATCAATACACCTATATTTTGTATTATCCTAAATAATACTTCCGATTTTAGTAATGATCTCTACGATGCATGTACCAGATAAATATGAACTAAATCTATTTAATTAATGTTAATCTAACTAAATATTATTTTCACATTGGCGCATGAATAAGTTGATTTAATATGTTTTGGTGCAGGGTATAATTAACGGTTTTTTCATACTCGGTTAACCGACAAACCGGTTTTCTAGAAATAGCCAATTTTTGGGTAACCGGCAAACAGGTTTATCCAAAAGTCGTTTTTATATAAACTCTAAAGGGGGTTTTACATTACAATACTTTTTAATAATATCAGAGTTTCGTTATTTTTAATAAAAAATGGAATTTGTTGTCAAACTGTATTGAACAATTTTCATGTATTATGAAACCTTTTTTGTTTATTTTCAATTTCAAAAATAAAAGAAAATGAATTTACAAATTAAAATCCAAAAGAAAACCATAAATTATATATATATATATATATATATATATATATATATATATATATATATATATATATATATATATATATATATATATATATATATATATATATATATATATATATAATATATTATATTAATACAAAATAACATAATGTAAAGTACCTTCAAGTAGTAGCAATTAAAAACAATAACAAATTAATTGAAATCAAACACACTAAATGAATTTTTCATTAAATACTTTTCTGCTTTTGTTTTCTTCAAAAGTATTTATTTTTGTTTTAGTTTTGCTCACGTACATTAGTATTAGTATTGTACGTTATATAAACGTTTGCGAAAGGTTTCGTTTGATTTCATACTCTGCAACGAATACTGGACGAATGGTGTGAACGTTTTTAGTTTTTTCATGTGGCATTGAATTATTTCGTTGCTTGATGTATAGTCATATAAAAAGAGATTGAAATAAAGGCAATGCACATTTGTATTATTGTTGAGTAAAGACAGTTCAAAAGAAATTAATTTGCGAATGATCATAAAACGTGAATAGTTTAATTCTGTTCTCTGATGTGCAATACCATGAATCGTTTTCATTATTTTGGAATGGAAGTTATGTGGGAGGTGGCACGCCCATTCATACAAAATATAGTGCCTTTAACTACTATAGTTTAGATATACGCTACGCCCACTAATTCTTCATCCATTTATTTTTGAAATATATTTTTTTTTTTCGCAAATACTGGGTTAAAAGTCATATAAATAATTAAACAAAATTTAATTTTTTAAATGGTAGGCAGTGTGTCATACCTATGTACACTGCCAGTTTTTCGGATTAATCCTGATTTGTGCCTTCTTTTTAGAACTATACCTACTACAAAGTAAAATGACTGTTATTGACGGATTTTCGGTGCCCTCCATTTTTGTATTGACGGAACATTATTGATATTTAAAACTTATTCACGAATATAGCCAAATCTATACCTCATGTATCACCATAAATTATGTATTAATATATAAGTCGTCCCATATCTTCGATTAATTATGTTGTTCCTAATCGAAACCCCAGCAAATTTCGTTAATTTATACCAAAAATACTCTGCCGAAGACAGATTGGGTATGTGTTTTTGTTTACTCTGAAGTATGTAAGGCTTTGTCATTATTTCCAAGCCCACTATACCTTCAGTTTTTACTCAATAAATACAAAACTACAAGACCTTATTAATTTTTGCACGAATAATCTTTAAAATTTGTTATATCACACATTAATTTATATTATTTATTCTGTCACAATTAACACTATTAAAATAACTTTAAGTATTGTTATGGAGTAGAATGTAAGCCATATTTGGCCCCAAGGGCTTGGTTTTGAATTTACAAAATTACAAGATAAAAAAATTATGTTGGTTCAAATTTTCTATAATTTAAAAGATAACAGAGTTGTGGAGCAGTATAACTTTAAGTCTGTCTAAAAATGATTAAACATCCATACAAATATAGGTCTGTTGGTGTCTGCAAGCACCAAATCGTATATTTAAGGAATTTATATTAGACAGTTGTGCAAAGATTGCAGGTATTTTTTTTTTTGCAATGTCAATTTGTTTGTTTTTTCATTATTTTCGGTTATTAATAATAATGTAATACCTATGTATATGCATTTGAAAGTATATACCTATATATGTACATATAGGTACGTTTACATATGTAAATAAATATATACAACACATATAATAAATAAGGATTTATATATATATATATATACTATATATATATAATATATATATGATATATATATTATATATATATATATATATATTATATATCTTATATATATATATATATATATATATATATATATATATATATAGTTACTATATATATCTCTCTCTATCTCTCCTCTCTAATATCTATCATATATCTCTATATCTCTATTCATCTATCTCTCTATATTCATTATGCATCAACACTAATACTTCTTCTGTTCTCACCAACTCATTAAGTGCTTAATTTCCAAAGGTGACGATGTTTCTTTTTATCGGAAAATATTAATTAATCCATTTCTTATTGCAATATGTACTACATATATAGATATAGACATATATAATATATATATATATATATATATATATATATATATATATATATATATATATATATACACGCATACATACGTATGTGCATCCATATACACTATTTTACACAATTGGTGGTGCACAAAAAAATCAGGTTTTATTCAATACACAGAATAGTGACAATAATTTATGAAATCTTTTCGTTATAACAATTATACGGGATTTTTAAGCACTTACATTTAAAATTTATTTTTTTTTTAATAATCTTAAACTTATTGCTTACAAAAGTTTGTAAACATTATCCACATATTTTTTAATTAATTTACTAACACTTTTCTTTCCACGAATTCCTTCTTTGTTGTTACAAAACCTACAAGCTACAAAATGGCTGCTGTTTTTGTTTGCAGGTTTAACAGCAGAGTTGCCAGATATTATTGGGTGCAGACAATTTCTGCAGTCCAACAAAATTTTTAATTTTTTTTTTTTGTTTTTTACATTTTTTGTTTGACTTTATCATGATCACAAATTAAACATATGGTAACATGACATATAGTTCATTATTTTTATTTACTGTATTTTCATAGTATATTTTATTTAAATTTTCTTTGTCTACTTTCACATTGCGTTGATTTAATTACTCCATTTTATTCGATCTGGTATTTAGTTTTTATGCTTTTGCAGAATATATTGAGTATACGGGTATTCAGTATTAAGTACCATCTATATTAAACCGGTACATAATACGGATTACACTCAGTGTTGCCACTTTGGTTATTATTAACCAAAATTGGTTATTTTTATTTTGCATGTGTACATGTGATTATTTAGGTTTAGTTATTTTTTGCAAACAAAATGCTGATTGCTTTTATTCCGTTTTTAAAATAGAAAAACTTTTTGCTCTCTAGTAATAAACCAACTATGCAAATAAACATACATACATATCTTTTTTATACGCACCAATAAAAAAGGAGTATATTGATTTTGTCATTCCGTTTGTAACACATCGAAGTATTGGTCATAGTCCCACCAATGTATATATATTCTGCAAAAGCATATATTCTGGGTCCTTATAAAATTTTAGGACGATCTAGCCATTACCGTCCGTCTGTCTTTTGAAAACACGATAGAGTCAAAACAAAACAAAATTCAGAGGTGAAATTTTGCGGAAATATTTTTAGTTGGCATAATTTATTTGCTATTAAAAATGGACAATATCGATCAACGATTTCAGCTAGTCCCCATATTAGGTCTATTCAGAAAATGATTATATTGCTAGTAACTGGCTTAAAGCGACATGGCCACACATCAAATTTGTTGACTCAAACGGTAAATTTTTTAAGTGATAACACAAACAAAAATTTACCGTTTGAGTCAACAAATTTGATGTGTGGCCATGTCGGTTAAAAAAGCAAATATAGCGATGAAATCGACATAAACAAGTTTTATTGGAGCCAAAATATTTTTGTCAGTTTCAGAAAATTATTATATTGCTAGTAACTGGCTTAAAAAAGCATGTGTAGCGATGAAATTCGGTCTATAATTCGGTTAAATAAATAAATGAAATAAAATAAAAATAAATAATTGACTTTACGCACGATAAAAGGTCGAAGAATTACTTTAACGCTCATGACTGTCTTTATTATAAGTACCAGTATAGAGACGAAATTCAACATAAAACATTTTTGTAAGAACATAAATCTCCCTTCCAATTTATGACTCTAAAGTTCATACCTAACTATCTAAATGTAAACACGAAATAAATAAAAATATTTTGGTTACATTTTATATTTATATGGTTTTATTTTATACGAATTTTGGTTAGAAAAATATTGTTGTGCCAACACTGATTACACGAAAACATATAAAACAAGTAAGAGTGCTATATTCGGCTGGCAATCTTATATACCCACCATCAAATCATATGTCTAAAATTTCAGGTGATTTTCGGAAAGTGGACCTATACTATAACAACCGATGATTTATCATATATAAATATATAAGTACACTTATTTTATTGTATTTAATAATTTTTTAATATTTTGACTTCCTGTAAATTTACTTATGCTAAATTTTGGATCCTCCTAAAATTCTACAAAGATTTTGCATTCAATAAAACTTGTTTTGTTGAATATCAATTCCTTCTAAGACTTATGTGAAGGCTTTAATCCAATATGGCTCGATGGTCATAAAATTTGACAAAAAGATTTTAGATCCCATAATACTAGTTCATGACGAATTTTATTTTATTTTATTTTTTTTATTTTATTTCAATTCAGGTAATAATAAGAAGCCATATTTGGCCAAAAAACATTATTACAGAGCTTACATCTAAAAAAAAATTTAAAATTTTACAATTTAATTAAGTTAGAATTAAATATAGAAGGCCCCCCAGCCAAATTTGTAAAGAATAAATAACAATAAAGTAAGGTCCATGGTAGTAACAGCAATGTTTATATTAAAAATAGATGAAAGAAGATTATGATGACTCACACATATGCAAATATAGTTTATGTTTAAATATGTTAGCCGAATTTGCGAACACCCTAAGATCTGGTGCAGGGTGCACTTATAAGGTGAAGTCAATTCTACAAAAACAACAAAAGTAGATACTTCTGTCAAAAAATTTACATGTTGCCACCGTGTTTTTTTTAATTTATCTTACAAAAAGACAATCCCACATGCCCAAAATTCTCTTCACGTAAAGTAAATATGTATTATAAGATAAAATTTATTAAAAATTATACATGAATTGAAAAATTATTTACAAACAAAATTTTTATTTTATAAGCGGTATTTTGTATGGAAATTTTGTTTTATAAACCTTTTATAAAATAAAAATACTGTTTGTGAATAAGGGGGATAGAATATTATTTATTATTTACTTATTAAAAAAGTAAATAAATTATCAATTAAAATAACAAAAAATTAGTATTAGATTACAAAATTGTAAGAAGTAGCAAAAATACAAATTATATACATATTATTTTTTAACAGTCAATATTGGGAACTTATAATACCGTGTAGGCCTCTACTATTGTCGTATAAGAAATATATAATGATCTTTATAGAAATGTGACCAAACCACTACCATTTAAAGTTGTAAAAAAATAAGATATCTATGATAAAATCGAGTTTTAATAATTTTTTTACAATTGTGGGATGTTTGTACTCTCAATTGATTAGTAAAAAGTTCCCTATACTTGATAAAATAGATGCATATTTAAGACAAATAGTTTGTGCAATTTTTTAGTATTTCGCACAAATTAACTATGGATTAAAATGAATATAGAATTTATTTATTAATTTTTTGTCCTAAAAATATAATGAATCCCTATATAGATGTGCATATTTTTTCGGATTGTGGCAACTCTAAAGTTGTATCTACCTCAAATAAAAAAAATGAGTGATCAGCTGTTGAATTGACTTCACCTTATAAGTGCACCCTGATCTGGTGGTAGGCAGTTCCAGAGATGGGTAACTCTCACAAGAAAAGAATGTTCAAATATAGATTTAAATATTCGGGGAATTAAAATTTGAACATTTCTGGTGGATCTAGAAAAGTTAAAAAGGTTTCGCAGGTTTGGTGGTGATGAATTAAAAATTATCTTATAAAAGAAAAACAATAAACGGTAATCTAAAAATTTCCTAAATGTGCAGCCCAAAAACTGAATTACAAAAGGGGTTACATGTTCTCTAATTTTAACATTGAAAACGAAACGCACTATCATATTGAATATCTTTTCAAGTCTATTTAAATTAATTAAATTAGTGCCTGATATTATTTCTAAACCGTATTCTAGTTTCGACATTAACAGTGCGAAAGCAACCTTACGCCTGACATGTAGCGGTAGAAAAATATCCGAATTGTATAAGCGACGAAGTGTATAAATAATGCTGCAAACGTGCAATATGACTACCAAAATCTAATTTATCATCAATAATTATTCCTAAACAACGTAATTGGTCAACACATATTATACTACAGTTATTTATTTGAATATTAAAGATATGGTTAGAAGTATTACCAAAAATAATATACTTGGTCTTTGAAGGATTAATGGTAAAACCATTCCTTATCATACAAGATGATATCTAGGCAGAAATTGGTATTAACTTCTAAGACATCTAAAAATTGCCTTTCATTCCCTAATATAATATGCACATCATCTGCGAAAACAAACATCTTGCACATATGTAATTCATTTACTTTTTCTATGAGGTCATCAAGATATAAAATGAAAATAAGTGGGCCAATGACTGAGCCCTGTGGCACACCTAAGTTCATATCACAAGTCCTAGAGATACTACAATCAATATCAACAAACTGAGAACGTTCTGACAAATATGAATATATAAGTTTACACGCATGCCTAGAGAATTTAAATTTATCGTGAAGCTTTTTCGCGACTCTACTACGGTCAATACAGTCAAATGCTCTAGATAGATCTAGAGATACTAACAAATCCACCTTTCCCCTATTAAGATCGTTTCTTATAAATTCGGTCATCTCCGTCAAAAGTAGTGAAGTGTTAAGGCTCAGTTAGTCTCTACGTTCCGTTCCGTGATGAATCAGCTGATTCCTTTTTGGCTTACGAAAACCTGTGTAAGTGGTTAGTTTTGCCGTAACGTTGATATGCAAGGTCCCTCAACGATGTTGCATATATTATTTCTCTAGTTCTCATCCAAGCATCCTTTTTAACAATAGCTTTACGACGATTTGTGGGAACAAATGTATAAGCCTGATTTAAAAAGGTATTTAATATGATCACCTGAGTGTCTACATTTTTTTATCGCTATATTGGTATTTTTAAGCCAGTTATGGCCGTTAATGTTAATCTATGATAGGGGATAATGCCAATTATGAGCGTTAAAGCCATTTTATGTAGGGGACCTTATATGGGGGGCGGGGGTGTTGTATAATCAATTATGGACCGATCACTTAATATTTGGCAGAGAGATATTAGTTTCTATAAAACATGTTTATGTCAATTTCGTTGATATACTGTCATTTTGAAGCAAATTATGAACTTTAAAGTAATTTTCTGAGAGGAACCTTATATGAGGGGTAGGGTCAATTATGAGCCGATATCCGTAAAATTTGGCAGAGATATTTGTTCTTCGAAAACTTGTTTACGTCGAATTTTGTTGCTTTACTATAATTTATTAGCACATTATGAGCGATATAGTCAATTTATGAGGGAACCTTATATCTGGGGTAGGGCCACTTATGAACCGTTCCTCATAAAATTTGGCAGAGATTTTAGTTCCTCTAAAACTTGTTTATGTTGACTTTCGTGATTTACTGGTATTTTTAAGAAAGTTGTGAACTTTAAAGTAATTTTCCGAGGGGAACCTTATATGGTGGATAGGGTCAATTATGGGCCGATCTCCATAAAATTTGGCAGAGAGATATTAGTTCCCCTAAAACTTGTTTATGTCGAATTTCGTTGCATTGCTATTATTTTGTCGTTATAGTCGTTTTCTGAGGGACCTTATATGGGGGTGGGGTCAATTATGGACCGATTCTAATAAAATTTGGCAGGGAGACTTTGGTTCCTTAAAACTTGTTTATATAGAATTTCGTTGCATTGCTATCATTTTGAAGCAAGTTAAGAGCGTTATAGTCGTTTTCTGAAAGGGCCTTGTATGGGGGGTAGGGTCAATTATGGACCGATTCTCATAAAATTTGGTACGGAGATTTTGGTTCATATAAAACTTGTTTATGTGGAATTTAATTGACATACTGCAGTTTTTAAATCAGCTATAACTGTTTACAATGTTTTTCGGGGGCGAATTGTGTGGGGCTATGCCAAAACATGGACCAATATTACCCATTTGCAATAGCAAACAAACCTTACCTATAGAGAATATTTGTGGAAAATTTCAACCCTCTAGATGTTTCCGAACTCTATCGTGTATTCAACAGACAGACGGACGGACATGGCTAGATCGTCTTAGATTTTAATAAGGACCCAGAATATATACTTTTGTGGGTCTATGACCAATATTTCGATGTGTTACAAAGGGAATGACAAAAAAAAATATACCCCCATCTTTTTTGATGGTAGGTATAAAAACGTTAGAGTCGACTTTCTTTCAATGAGTTATAGATCTACTTTCTAATTCATGCACTGTTGTTCAATTCATAATCGAAAAAAAGAACATAAAAATTACTAGAGAATGACTTCAGGAGTAGTAGTGAATTTGAAATCAAATAAAAAGGACATCTCTCCTATGACAAGCCTGTGTTAAAATCATCACTTCTGCAGGTCTTTTTCAGTACTTCCATGAAGTAAATTCTATTTCTTTTTGGCTTCTTTGGATGTTCTTTTTTGCTGGGTGTTGGTATTTTCTATGCAAAAGCTCTATACAACTCTTACGACAATTTTTCACTCAATCAATTTTGTTTAAAAAACGATAAAGTGGTAACATTGAAATCACAAACAGACAGCTGTTTACCAAAACAAAAAAATAAAATTTTATTAAAAACTGTTTATTTTTAGTCGTAATTCAGGCACAAAGTATACTTTGTGATTCAGGTCCCTCGCGTCATCGCCATTATTTCTTAACCAGTGTCTATATTAGAAAAAATATTTATTATGCTAAACGTCAGATTGTTATCATGATAAAAAATTAGCAGGTACAGACAGTATTTATTAGCGTTATAACATCGTTATGACAGTGTTGTCTAAACAATTGTTTAGACAACGTTGTCTTGATAACAAACGTCATTTTATTGTAAAATTTGTTTAGAATTTTGTTTTTGTGCAATTAAAATGGACTTTTAACATAAGTTTTGATGAAAATAGTGTTTATTTACAAAATTTGCATTTAATTTTAATTGTTTTTATAAAATATAGCATTATTTCAATAAAATTATCTGTGAGTTGTCGTGACAAAATCAGCATTTTGTTGCCGACGTTTTGTTAAGTGCCGTGATAAATATTTGTCTAATATAGACACGGGGTTAAGGACGATCAGACTTGTGTTTGTTGCCAAGCTTTCGACAGAGTTACGTCTCACTCGCACCAATTGAGTGTATTACTCAGTATAACTGTTTTAAAGTTATACGTTGTTTGCATTAATTGCGTGCTTTCGTTTAACTTACCTCCTTTGAGGTTATGTTTGATTAAATTGGTGGAGACCAAATACTTTTGATGGAATAATTGTTCGGGGCTCCAACTTCCTATATAAAGGTATAGGTCGATTGTTGGGCTCTCTCCGAACCAACGTGGGATAACCTGGCATTATTTGATTTTATTTATCTTTTGACATTGTTATGTATGTAGGATGTACACTTGACCCACTGTAACATAACAGGACACTAAACAGAACACTAATACAGTGTACACTTAATAAGGTAGCCTCGTCCACACAGTTCATCAGCTGTTACAGTCTTATCAGTCAAAATTCCTGTTTGTTTACATTAAGAAAAAAATCGCAAAAGTTGTAAAAATTTTTAAAAAGTGCAGAAAATTATGTATTTAAATATGATTTCTGGGTCAATTGTGATTAAATGCCTTTGTCCTCCTCCCTTGATAAAATAAGAAAATCTTTTGCTCCGGCATACGTTCCAAATCAGATTCAACAATTTTTAGCACGACCTATTACTTTTCACAAAAAGCACGTTTTATTCGCAAAATTTGTCTTCCCAATAGTTATAGTTATGATTTTCAGGCATTCCACGTTTAATTAATTTAATATATTAATATTAATTGTTAAAATTTAAAATATTTGCTTAAAACTCGTATTTTTATTGTGTTTTATTTGTATCTTTTTCATTCTCCGCATGCAGTTAATTTTGACAGATGGGATTATTTCACAATAACAAATCGCCTGTTGTTTTTGTATTGTTGTATTTGTTGTAGCGACGAGGCTACCTTATTAAGTGCACACTGACTATGACATACACTCTGAACCAGCGTTGCGCGTTCATACTGTTCAAATTACGAAGATTTTCTGCAATTTACGCGTACACTCAGGGCTGTTAGATGGATTTTTGAAAAAATCTTCAATTTCCCGATAAATTTTTAAATAATCGTCATTTTGGTTTTCAGAAATCGTCAAAAAAAAAAAAATCGGAGAATATAAAAAGCTTAAAATTTTTATAAAAAATTAAAAATATTGTAATATTTTAAGATGAAATATATTAAAGAATTTATAATATTAATACATATTTATGTAAAATTCGTAAAATATGAAATATTATTGCTCAAAATTCAATAAACTTAGAGTTTTGAAGAATATTCGACAGTAATGTTAATTCTTTTCTAATGTTCTCATAATGTTTTCAATGTTCTGGTTTTTTTAAAATATCAAACATAAATACTGCTAAAATTTACATAGTGTTCACATCTAGTTTTTAGGTATAGAAACTTGTTCATCTTTTTCATTAAATTACTCAAAGTTTGTTGCATCACAATATTGCTTGTTTTGGTGCACAAGGAATATTTTAATCTTTTTAAGCAAAAAACAGTTTGTAAAATGTTTGAAATAAGTATAACAACTGCATCTTTAACTCCTTCCTCTATTGCATCTTAAAATTATTGCCTTACAAAAAAGATTTTGGAAGGCATATATTCAGCAATTATTGTTTGTGGTGTAGAAATTTGCTTCTCAACAGCTCTAAAATCACTTAATTTTTGCATCTTTCTAAATTTAAATCAATGTTCAGTGTTGAAAAATAATATTAATTCACTGAAATCAGCGCAATTTCAACAATATGAAACATGCACATTTTGGATTCCTTAGGCAGAGCCTCTACGAGAGGAATCCCATATAAAAATCATATATTCTTTCATAACAAGTGCAAGCAGTAACAACTGCTCTCTGTCTTACAAATCTGCTTCCGAGGAAGCACTATTTTTTGCTGGGTAGATATAAAAAGATTAAACTTGGTGAGATTTCTTCGTAAAATTTAGTTCTTTTACAAAACTTGTTTGTACTGGATTTAACTTATAAAGTGTGAAAATTTGGTTCAGATCTGTCGATCTCTTCATACACATACACATTTAGATGTAAAATATGTTTAAGCTTTGAGAGCTTAAAACTCAAAACACACTTTTTCAACTTAGAATGTTTTATAGAATTTAATTTCTAGTTTTCATTATAATATAAATTCTATTTTTACTGAATTCCAAGTTTAATATTAATTTCTTTTTTTCACTGTAAAATAAAAAAAAATATATATTAAAATCTTTAATTTTTCAAAAATCGTCAGTTTCAAGGAAAAAATCGTCAAATCGTCACTTTGCTATTTTTGAAACGAAGAATCGTCAAAATGACGATAAATCGTCGAATCGGGCAGCTATGCGTACACTACCCGATCCAGGGCACACTTAGAAAGGTGACTGCGATGAAACAGCCGATTATTTTTTTATTTTTGCGTAGAGTATGCTTATTGTCAAAAGTTGTTATTGTTTACATTTTTTGATGTCAAAAGTTGTTATTGTTTACATTTGAACAAGTGACATTTAAAAAAGCGTGGGTTATTTAAAGTTAATTTTGTGCCAAATTGTGATAAATTATCTATAATAACTAATTTATTGAAAAAAGTGTTTTTAAAAACATATATAATATGGTTAACTGTGCCCTGTGCAACAAAAAGGCACAGCCAGGCAATGGCACATTCTTCGCTGTTCTAAAAGATGATAAGAGGCGGATGAATTGGAGTGCGATCTGCCGAAAGCGCCTTAATCCAAGTTCACGTATTTGCGTGGATCATTTCGATTCGTCCCAACTAATAACGGCTGGGCGAAAGCAGCTCTTATTACCAATAGCGGGGCCAAAAGCACTGTCGCCGACCCCACAACAGTAAGTAAAACCTAATGAACCTATATTTATATTTCATGGTTAAAGTCCTTCTGAGGGGACTTTATATGGCAGGTAGGGTCAATTACGGACCGATTGTCGTAACATCTGATATAGATTTTATATCCTATACGACTTATTTGTGTAAAATTTTAGCATTATGCACTGACATTTGTAAGCTAGTATGTGGGTTAAAGTCAGTTTTTGAGAGGGACCTTATATGTCAAGTAGGGTCAATTATGGAACGTTCGTCACAAAATTTGGTAGATAGATTTTGGATCCAACTTTTTCAATTATTTATTGTTTAATTTAGAATGCCAAGTTTCATAAATAATGAAAACATTGAGCCAACCAATATGGAAGCAGATGAGTTTTTATATTTAAATAATTCAAGTGTTCCATGGACAGCAAATTCTGTACTTTTGGAACCAAATTTGTTGAATAATCCTGCTTGTTCAACGAATGACTTGTTTGTCCATTGGACAGCAAATGCTGTACCAACAACAATTGTTCCAACTTGTAAAACGTTTGTAAATCAAGAAACCCAAACAGAGTAAGACATAAAATATATAAACGTTTGCAATTATCTTTTAGCATAATAAAAATTTAATGTTTTAACCCAGACATTTTTGCTGCGGAATCTGCGAAATATGTCGAAAAAATTCTCACATTAGAGAGGGAGAACAAAGATTTACGGGTTGAACTCCTCAAAACAGAAATGGCCAATGATGGCATAAGACAATCCGTAAATAAAATATTTACTGAAGGCCAAATAAGGAAGTTGGAGAGGTCGAAGAAAATTGTGTGGAGATGGGCCGATATCTCCAATGCAATTTGTTTGAATGCTGCTGGGCCAAGAGCTTACAACCACGTTACCTCACGTAACCACACTACAGCGCTGGTGTCAAAAAATAAACATTGATGAAGGAATTCTCAACACGTCGATATGTTTCATGAAACAAGCTGTAGATCTAGCACTCGACGATAAAATGTGTATCCTTGCGTTCGACGAGATGAAAGTTGCAGAAAGTTTCGAATACGACATACGAAAATCGTGGAAACAGCCCGTCTTCTACGATTTTGACTGCAAAATGACTAGTGAACTTTTGATAAGTATCATTTCAGATGTCTCAAAGGCTGGGTTTCCGGTGGTGGCAGTGGTTTGCGACATGGGTCCCACTAATCGTAACTTGTGGAGTGATTTGGGTATAAGAAAAGGTAAGTATTTTGAAGAACAAGGAACATGTAAAACACACCACACACCACTTTTTAAACATGGACAAAGGCTGTAACGATTTCTACTACCACTATCAAGTCTCTGAAGGACGAGGCTACCTAATAAACCGGCTCTGCTCGTCGTCGGGGTGTGTTCTTGTCCTTTAGAAGACCTGATCGAAACTCGCTACAATGAACTTTACTTTAGGTAGCTTTAAAAAAAATTATAGTGGTATTTTAGGAAAATAACATAAAAGGGAACATTATTGATAATGGTTGGGAATGGGTTAAAGTGTTGATTCCATTCCCTCTATTTCCGACCCTCCCTAATGGCAAATATCTAATTTTCAATACCATCCCAAAAGATACCTTGCATTATCTACAAGACTTCACCGTTCGTAAATGAAAATAACAAAAGTTTAGTTTTTCATTTTAAAATTTAAAGAGAAATGTTGACATGTTTATTCATTGGAATTTCCTAATATACATACATATATAACAAATTGACCAAATTATAAAACAAAATTTTTTTTATGTTTAAATATTTACAATGGTAAATTAGAAATTAATAAAATATGGTCACTCTTATTTAACTTCATAAATCTAATATTCGTTAAAATATTTTCTATTAGACCACATAAACTTTAAATGTTATGTACTTTCCTTAGTTTATTATAAAAATGTTTAAAGCATGAATAACAACAACAATATTAATGTTCAATCACTAAAGATGGTAACTTTAATTCCGAAACTCAAAACAAAATGAAATTAATTTGCTCAAAATTTCAATTAGTGTTATTCATGCTTTTATTTGTATGTATGTTCGAAAAGTGTTATAAAATAAGAAAATATTCAAACTTACATTATTTATCCCACGAAGTCTGCAAGCGCTCGTAGACGGCTGTGAGTTTTATCTTCAAATTTGAATTTTCAAAATTTATATTATTATGTATGTATTAGTTAGTTAGTATAATAATGATGTGAGAGAGATTTTCAAATATGGTGATTTGTGTTTATGAATCAATTTTGATGTTTATGAAATTTTTATTAGTTTATTGATGTGTTAGTGTTTCGTAAAGTCAAAATGTGGAATGTGGAATTTATTTGATTTTAATATTTATGAATGGATAATGTAATATGATTATTACATTAGCACAAAAATTGTAAGGTGACCATATAAAATTTTATATATTAAGGAAAATGTACGTTAAGTATTTAAGATTATTCAAAAGAAATTTAAGAAGTTTTAATTATTTAAAACAGAATTATTTAAGAATATAATAAGAAGTTTAAAATTGAAATAGTACTTAATAACATTTAAATATAGAATAGAATGAGTATAGTTCAAGAAAGATAGACGAAAAGTTAGATTAAGATGAAAAGTTAATAAACAAATTTAAAATAATGTATAAAATCATGAACAATTATTATAATGCAAATTGTTTCCTTGTGTAAATTAGGGAAATGTACTAGTTGCGATAAGTCCAGGAATAAGAAAGATGTTTTAGAACGAAAGTAACCACACTTTATGTATAAAATTGGTAACGAAATTTAAAATTATGACCAAAATCGTTGGTTAGTTGGATTTCGCTCAATAAAAGTTTCTTAAAAATTTAAATGGCCAATATAAATATGATGTTCGTCGGTCACAAAAAAAAAATAATAACGAATATCAATATCGTGGAACTTGTGTTACCACGATATCTGTACCCAAACACCAATACAAATTGCCAAAAGTTGATTGATGAGAGCTTGATCTTTCTTCCAGAAAACAAATATGGATGGATTCGATAACCAATAACAAAAATGGAGTGTTTTGCAACCCAAATCTACATATATGAAAGAATATTCCAAATAAGAGTAACATATCCTTTCTTACCAATATAAATATATCCTTACCAGTTTATATAACTTGTTTTCCCCCAATATACAAAAATATCCTCTTCCTTTAGTTTACAAACAGAAATAATATTGTTATATTAACAAATGTTGAAACGAACTTCTTTTTTAAATTTTCGACACACAAATGAATTTAAAATTTTCATAATTTTCCTTTTCGATAATAAAAAAGCCTACTTTAAATTATTTAAAAAAAATTAAAATTAATAAATAAAAACCCAAAAATATACACTCAAATAATTTCGTCAATAAAACTTCTAAAATCGACACCACAAGGCTTAGTTGATTCTTGTGTTCGCCTCTGTACAAGGGATTTTGATATTAAACAACTGGTCATCTAAATCATTGGTGGCCACAAAGAGAATTTTTAAAATGCTTATGTAGTAGTGTAACATATGAAAGAGAACATAAATGAAAATGTGTGTGCTTTGCACTGAAAAAAATTATATGTTTGTACTTATTTGTGTTATTCATATTATTTGTATTATAAATGAACAACAGAGGGAATGTATACATCGATGTATGTATGTATTGACGAAACGATATATTGATGCATATATTAATGTAAGAATGTATTAATGCATATGTTGATGTATTTATGGACCAATGTATGTATGTATGTATGTATGTCCGTCTATAAGTGTGCAAATGATTAACCGTTAATCGATAAAATGTTGGCGATTAATGGCGGTAATTAGTATAATCGATTTTAAAATTTATTAAGTTTAAGAAATTCAAATTAAGTTAAGATTCGGTTTTAAAATTTCTCGATTATGCTCGTTATAATCTTTAAGAAATATCACTTAACATTAAGTTCACTAAGATTTGTTTTAAAAATAAGAATAAATTATGATTAAGTTTTATACTACACTATAATAAGCTCTATGATACACAATAAGATTCTACACTAAGATAATATTATTTGATGTTATGGATCGTTATTTATTAAATATATTTTATTCTATTTTCCCTTTAGATAAGCCATGGTTTCCTCACCCTTTAAATTCTGAGGTTAAAGTTTCCACTTTTGTGGATGCTCCTCATTTATTGAAATTGTTAAGGAATCACTATATAGATACCGGCGTAATATGTAATGGCGAGCACCTAACATCGCGCACCATCGCTGACGTTTTGAAACATACTGGTAAAAGCGATGTATCTATCACATTTAAACTTAATGATGAGCATCTCTTAGTCAAAGGCGTAGGTATTGATGCATATATTTACTTATTATATACCAAAAAATAATAAATAAAAAATTAACTTACAGGTAGACAAAAGGTAAAACTGGCTGCTCAGTTATTTTCGCATACAACTGCAAGTGCAATCCGGCGTTGCTATGCGCACGGATTAGATATTTATAAACCAATTGAGACTGCTGAATTTTTTCAGACAGTTAATGATTGGTTTGACGTCCTTAACTCGTCGATGAATACGTCTGGACTCCCCGGCAAAGTAAGTGATTTCTTTTAAGTATTTAGATAATATTAAAATAAACGTAAATACCTATAGGAACCATACGGGAATGATTTGGAAAATCAGAAGGAAAAGTTAAGTAAAATGAATCAAATTATGTCCGTTCCAATCGTGCCAGGAAAAAAAGCCTTGAACTCTTCCAAAAGGCATACTTATCACTAATTCTGCCTTAGTAATGCTCCACAAATATCTAAAAAAGTTTGGCATGACGTATATTTTAACAAGCAGACTAAACCAAGACATTCTGGAACACTTTTTTGGAGCGATTTGAAGCAAGGATGGATTGAACGATCATCCTTCTCCGCAAGATTTTAAGTATAGGCTAAGGAAGTATATATTAGGTAAGTTTGATATTACATTTAATACTATATAACCCTTTATACCATTAAACAGTTAGCCCGAAATACCGAACAGTTAAGTGGCAGAGGGAATGTGGAAAATGACGAAACGGAATGGCTCAACTCGACGAGTAACAATTTAAATCGCTTGGAAAGTTTGCCAGAAGTTTTCTTCGAATCGGAAGCAGTCCTCACTGATGATTTCGAAACTTCGGTACCAACCCCGACACAGATGGAAGACCTTGACGGCGAAGATTTAGAAGACATTGGTATTCTTCAAGAGGATGCTCTTGAATATATATCCGGTTATATGATTCGAAAGCTAAATCTTGAGGAATACCAATGTCATGAAAACACATTCACTTGGGTCGACGAAGTTTCAAAGGGTCCTTTAAAAAACCATCCACCAATTTATTGGAAAAAGTGAAGCAGTTGGAAAAGGTATTCTACCGTATCAATGGTACCGAAATATCCGACTTGGTAAATCTTCGCCAGCCGGATCATGTAAACCAATTCTATTTCAAATGTAGAATACTTTTTTCGCATACGATTTTTAAATAATCGCCTCAAATTTGAGAAGAAAACAAAAGCAATAGCCTCCAAAAAAATGAAAAAAATTGTTTTATAAATGTAAGTATTATTCATTAATTTCCTGTCCCTATAAAATACCTACTAAAATACAATTATAATAACTAGAAACGAGTTATTTGCATTATAAAATCATACCTTTAGTTATTGCCAAGTTGTAATAACAAAATTATTTTGTTTATTAATTTCATCTTATATTTTTTTTATTTCATTATAGTATCTTCATCCCATGTGTTCCCCTCAACACCCAGCGACAACTGTATCTTCCTCAGGTAAAAACTATCGGCCACAGTCGAACTGTTACGACAACAACAAATGCCCTCAAGTTTGTCCAAAAGTTTTAAGAAAACTTCATCACAATATGCTCTTCAAAAAACCATTTCCATTTAATGATATTTAAAATAAATAATAAATTAACAATATTATATAATTTTCAACAGAATTTAATGTTGCCTTTAATTTAAAAAAATATTAATTTAATAAAATAAAAAGAACATTTTTAATTTTCTACACATAAAAAATTCAAATTTAAAAATTTTTTCTCGAAATAGTCTTATGGCATTTTAAGTAATTTTCGGATAAGAGGTTTATATGGGGACTAAGTCAAATGAGGCCCGATTATTCTAAAAAATCAGCGGTATCACTAACCCAACAAAAAATAATTGATGTAATACTTTACAAACGACATCTTAATCACATCTAAAAATAAAGAGAATAGTCTAGTCTATAGTCTAGTCTATAGTCTAGTCTATAGCCTAGTCTATAGTCTAGTCTATAGTCTAGTCTATAGTCTAGTCTATAGTCTAGTCTATAGTCTAGTCTATAGTCTAGTCTATAGTCTAGTCTATAGTCTAGTCTATAGTCTAGTCTATAGTCTAGTCTATAGTCTAGTCTATAGTCTAGTCTAGTCTAGTCTATAGTCTAGTCTATAGTCTAGTCTATAGTCTAGTCTAAGAGTCTAGTCTAATAGTCGAGTCTATAGTCTAGTCCCTATAGTCTAGTCTATAGTCTAGTCTATAGTCTAGTCTATAGTCTAGTCTATAGTCTAGTCTATAGTCTAGTCTATAGTCTAGTCTATAGTCTAGTCTATAGTCTAGTCTATAGTCTAGTCTAGTCTAGTCTATAGTCTAGTCTAGTCTAGTCTATATATAGTCTAGTCTATAGTCTAGTCTATAGTCTAGTCTATAGTCTGTCTATAGTCTAGTCTATAGTCTAGTCTATAGTCTAGTCTATAGTCTAGTCTATAGTCTAGTCTATAGTCTAGTCTATAGTCTAGTCCTATAGTCTAGTCGATAGCTAGTCTATATCTAGTCTATAGTCCTAGTCTATAGTCTAGTCTATAGTCTGTCTATAGTCTAGTCTATAGTCTAGTCCTTAGTCTAGTCTATAGTCAGTCATAGTCTAGTCTATAGTCTAGTCTATAGTCTAGTTCTATAGTCTAGTCTTAGTCCTAGTCCTATAGTCTAGTCTATAGTCTAGTCTATAGTCTAGTCTATAGTCTAGTCTATAGTCTAGTCTATAGTCTAGTCTATAGTCTAGTCTATAGTCTAGTCTATAGTCTAGTCTATAGTCTAGTCTATAGTCTAGTCTATAGTCTAGTCTATAGTCTAGTCTATAGTCTAGTCTATAGTCTAGTCTATAGTCTAGTCTATAGTCTAGTCTATAGTCTAGTCTATAGTCTAGTCTATAGTCTAGTCTATAGTCTAGTCTATAGTCTAGTCTATAGTCTAGTCTATAGTCTAGTCTATAGTCTAGTCTATAGTCTAGTCTATAGTCTAGTCTATAGTCTAGTCTATAGTCTAGTCTCTAGTCTAGTCTATAGTCTAGTCTATAGTCTAGTCTATAGTAGTCTATAGTCTAGTCTATAGTCTAGTCTATAGTCTAGTCTATAGTCTAGTCTATAGTCTAGTCTATAGTCTAGTCTAGTCTAGTCTATAGTCTAGTCTATAGTCTAGTCTATAGTCTAGTCTATAGTCTAGTCTATAGTCTTGTCTATAGTCTTGTCTATAGTCTAGTCTATAGTCTAGTCTATAGTCTAGTATATAGTCTAGTCTATAGTCTAGTCTATAGTCTAGTCTATTCTAGTCTATAGTCTATAGTCTAGTCTATAGTCTAGTCTATAGTCTAGTCTATAGTCTAGTCTATAGTCTAGTCTATAGTCTAGTCTATAGTCTAGTCTATAGTCTAGTCTATAGTCTAGTCTATAGTCTAGTCTATAGTCTAGTCTATAGTCTAGTCTATAGTCTAGTCTATAGTCTAGTCTATAGTCTAGTCTATAGTCTAGTCTATAGTCTAGTCTATAGTCTAGTCTATAGTCTAGTCTATAGTCTAGTCTATAGTCTAGTCTATAGTCTAGTCTATAGTCTAGTCTATAGTCTAGTCTATAGTCTAGTCTATAGTCTAGTCTATAGTCTAGTCTATAGTCTAGTCTATAGTCTAGTCTATAGTCTAGTCTATAGTCTAGTCTATAGTCTAGTCTATAGTCTAGTCTATAGTCTAGTCTATAGTCTAGTCTATAGTCTAGTCTATAGTCTAGTCTATAGTCTAGTCTATAGTCTAGTCTATAGTCTAGTCTATAGTCTAGTCTATAGTCTAGTCTATAGTCTAGTCTATAGTATAGTCTATAGTATCTATAGTCTAGTCTATAGTCTAGTCTATAGTCTAGTCTATAGTCTAGTCTAGTCTAGTCTAGTCTAGTCTATAGTCTAGTCTAGTCTATAGTCTAGTCTATAGTCTAGTCTATAGTCTAGTCTATAGTCTTGTCTATAGTCTTGTCTATAGTCTAGTCTATAGTCTAGTCTAGTCTAGTCTATAGTCTAGTCTATAGTCTAGTCTATAGTCTAGTCTATAGTCTAGTCTATAGTCTAGTCTATAGTCTAGTCTATAGTCTAGTCTATAGTCTAGTCTATAGTCTAGTCTATAGTCTAGTCTATAGTCTAGTCTATAGTCTAGTCTATAGTCTAGTCTATAGTCTAGTCTATAGTCTAGTCTATAGTCTAGTCTATAGTCTAGTCTATAGTCTAGTCTATAGTCTAGTCTATAGTCTAGTCTATAGTCTAGTCTATAGTCTAGTCTATAGTCTAGTCTATAGTCTAGTCTATAGTCTAGTCTTATCTAGTCTATAGTCTAGTCTATAGTCTAGTCTATAGTCTAGTCTATAGTCTAGTCTATAGTCTAGTCTATAGTCTAGTCTATAGTCTGTCTATAGTCTAGTCTATAGTCTAGTCTATAGTCTAGTCTATAGTCTAGTCTATAGTCTAGTCTATAGTCTAGTCTATAGTCTAGTCTATAGTCTAGTCTATAGTCTAGTCTATAGTCTAGTCTAGTCTATAGTCTAGTCTAGTCTAGTCTATAGTCTAGTCTAGTCATAGTCTAGTCTAGTCTAGTCTATAGTCTAGTCTATAGTCTTGTCTATAGTCTGTCTATAGTCTAGTCTATAGTCTAGTCTATAGTCTAGTATATAGTCTAGTCTATAGTCTAGTCTATAGTCTAGTCTATAGTCTAGTCTATAGTCTATTCTATAGTCTAGTCTATAGTCTAGTCTATAGTCTAGTTCTATAGTCTAGTCTATAGTATAGTCTATAGTCTAGTCTATAGTCTCGTCTATAGTCTAGTCTCTAGTCTAGTCTAAGTTAGTTCTAGTCTGTCTATAGTCTAGTCTATGTCTAGTCTATAGTCTAGTCTATAGTCTAGTCTATAGTCTAGTCTATAGTCTAGTTCTATAGTCTAGTCTATAGTCTAGTCTATAGTCTAGTCTATAGTCTAGTCTATAGTCTAGTCTATAGTCTAGTCTATAGTCTAGTCTCTAGTCTAGTCTATAGTCTAGTCTATAGTCTAGTCTATAGTCTAGTCTATAGTCTAGTCTATAGTCTAGTCTATAGTCTAGTCTATAGTCTGTCTATAGTCTAGTCTATAGTCTAGTCTATAGTCTAGTCTATAGTCTAGTCTATAGTCTAGTCTATAGTCTAGTCTATAGTCTAGTCTATAGTCTAGTCTATAGTAGTCTATAGTCTAGTCTATAGTCTAGTCTATAGTAGTCTATAGTCTAGTCTATAGTCTAGTCTATAGTCTAGTCTATAGTCTAGTCTATAGTCTAGTCTATAGTCTGTCTATAGTCTAGTCTAGTCTAGTCTATAGTCTAGTCTATAGTCTAGTCTATAGTCTAGTCTATAGTCTAGTCTATAGTCTAGTCTATAGTCTAGTCTATAGTCTAGTCTATAGTCTAGTCTATAGTCTAGTCTATAGTCTAGTCTATAGTCTAGTCTATAGTCTAGTCTATAGTCTAGTCTATAGTCTAGTCTATAGTCTAGTCTATAGTCTAGTCTATAGTCTAGTCTATAGTCTAGTCTATAGTAGTCTATAGTCTAGTCTATAGTCTAGTCTATAGTCTAGTCTATAGTCTAGTCTATAGTCTAGTCTATAGTCTAGTCTATAGTCTAGTCTATAGTCTAGTCTATAGTCTAGTCTATAGTCTAGTCTATAGTCTAGTCTATAGTCTAGTCTATAGTCTAGTCTATAGTCTAGTCTATAGTCTAGTCTATAGTCTAGTCTATAGTCTAGTCTATAGTCTAGTCTATAGTCTAGTCTATAGTCTAGTCTATAGTCTAGTCTATAGTCTAGTCTAGTCTATAGTCTAGTCTATAGTCTAGTCTATAGTCTAGTCTATAGTCTAGTCTATAGTCTAGTCTATAGTCTAGTCTATAGTCTAGTCTATAGTCTATAGTCTAGTCTATAGTCTAGTCTATAGTCTAGTCTATAGTCTAGTCCTGTGGTCGGCAAACTTTTGAGTCGGAAGAGCCAAAATTTACAGTTTACAAAACATATGTTTTAAAAGAGCCACAAAATTGTTGTTTATTAAAACTTTACAAATACTTTATGAATTCACTTCAAAAACATAAATTTGGTTTAATTATCTACAGGACATTCTGCAAGGAATCTTTCTTATAGATTTTTGACTACAAATACTTTTTGAATTTTTATGGGTCATTCGAATGCATTTTTAAACACTCGTTATATAAAAATATAGAAGTTTATTAGAGTGACAGTGTTATCATTTAAAAGGCATTTGGAAACATATCAGGAAATGTAAAAATAACGAAAATAGATGACGCAGCTAATACAGTATAAAGTAATATATTAATTTGGCGGCAATGGAGATAAATAGTTTACCAACCCCAATATTAGGTCCTTTTCAGAAAATGACTAACGATCATAATTGACTTAACAGTAGCAATATAGCGGCGAAATTCAAAATATACAACATTTATAAGAACAAAAATCTATCTTCCAAATTTGATTCTAACGTTCATAACTGTCTTAATAATAGCAGTATTATGACAAAATTCAACACAAACATAACATAAACATAATGACAAAAGGTCTACTTCAGAAAATAACTTTAACGTTCATAACTGATTTAATAATACATATTAGTATAGCGACGCAATTCGACACAAACAAGTATTATAGGAACGAAAATCTCTTTCCAAAATTTTTTAAGGGTCAGTTCATTGTTGACCATACCCCCATGTAAATTCCTCTTCAGGAAATGACTTTAACGATCATAACATGCTTAATAATACCAGCATAGTGGTGAAATTCGTCATAAACAAGTTTATAGGAACAAAAATATCCAGCAAAAACTCTGTAATGGGTTGTACTTCCATAACCACTTACTTTTCAATGACTACTACTTATCGTCTGCATTACTTAGATGTACTCTAGTAATGACTTTCTTATAATCTGATATAGAAGTACTTTATTTTCGGCTTTGTCATATTGTTTGCACATTTTATTTTATTGCGTTTTAAGAATTGTGTTTTACAAAAAATAAAACAAAATTAATTTTGATTGTGAAAACCATTATTTGATGCGCGATAAAATAGCTATGCAGTGGTGCAGTGTGTAGAACATTTGACTGGCTCTTTTTATTATTAAAAAACAAAACAACTTACTCAACAACTGTTTTGTAAGAGAAATTGCAAGTACTTCTTTAACTTCCTATTAGTAAGCGTGCGTAGAAGTACTTGCCTCCAATGACATCACCGTGTTAAAATAATGACTTAAAATGCTAATGAAGAAGTAGTGAAAAGAGGTTTTATTAGCTTTTTAACTCACTACTTTTCAATGTCAGTTTTTCCTGGGTAACTGTGTCCAATCTCTACATTATTAAGTAATTATTTAATTACTATATTTTCAATTTCCAAAAAATATTTTTTAATTGGAAATACACAAAAATTTCGTAATGTATGATCTTGTTTTACATTTTATCTAATGGCACTTCGTAGGAGCGCTCATATACCCCATCGTTTATAAGGAACTTTTCAACTAAAAATTTAAAGAATTAAACATTTTCTTACAATACTAACTTGTTTTAGAAAGTTTGTATCATAACTTGTTGTTTAATGTTTCACAAACGACTCTAAACTTTCATTTGTTAGTTGTCTCACATACAGAAGAATTAAACAAAGTTGAAATGTTGTGTATATTGTAGAAACGTTTGCGAATTGTTTTGTTAGTTTTAACAAACACTGCTCGTTAATCTATTCAGAAATATTTTAATACATGTATATACATATATTTTTTTATAAAATAAAAAAATTGCGTATGAAACTAAAGAGCCATAGCTTCACATCCAAAGAGCCGCATTTGGCTCGCGAGCCGTAGTTTGCCGACCCCTGGTCTAGTCTATAGTTTCTAGGCTCTAGTCGATTCTCTTTCCTTTGTCTTATTTTGTTACAATAATCCTTACCCGGTTTAATATTAATTGCCTGATATATATCAGCACCGGTTTTATTGGAATCTGTATTTGCGTCTTCCGAATATGTTACATTTTGTTATTTGCCTAAAAGGGAGCGTGTGAGAGAAGAAAAAGTGAAAATTTTATTCCAAAAATTTACTACTTGAGCTTAAATAGATAAAAACTATTTACCATAACTATGGCCCACAAATTCTACACCACAAACATGGCTATTTTTATGAGAATCCAAATTTTCATAATGCATTTGATGCAAAATGAAACGATTTCAATTCTAAGAAATAAAAAACACAAAACATAAAAAACGTAAAACAATTAGTTTTCTAAACCCACCTGTATTAAACTAATTAAATTAATATTTAATGATCTATCGGATAAAATGAGGCCCAAGGCAGAGGCCTCGGGTACAGTACGAAAAGATCTTAAGAAATTGCTGGCCTGGCAAGGTGTAGAAGCTAAAAGCAAAGTCCATTAAAATGTTTGTTTTACAGCAATTTATTAATAACAAAACTTACCACTACTTTTATCCAACATATAGAAAAGAAAACCCAATTCACAAGATAAACAAAACTCCTTGGCACAACTTTGATTTAATAATTTCTGGCGCAAAGGTTATATGAAATATAAAATCTGCAACATGGCATTGCATTAGGAATTGGGCAAGGTGGCCTCTAGGCTAGCAAAACAAGTTTGATTGTGTTGTTCGAAATCAAAGTCATGAGTACCCAATTTGGTGTATATCAATTCCACCTTGCGATAACGTCTTGGTATAATTTTCACCCCGGAGTCAGAGGATTTGACCGCATTATTAAGACCATTACCACTGCCTGAACTTAAGCCGGCACCATTTTCCAAAATGTAGGGTATTTGATTATGTCTCAAAGTGCGCGTTTTGGGAGAATAACCAATGGGTCCTTGTATTTTCATGTTATTCAAAACATCCTGTTCAATGGGCTTGGGGCGATATTGATAGCGCAATAATTCTGAGGGCCAGTCGGAAAACCAACGTGATCCGGTTACCAAACGTGGCAATACTATAGACTATAAAGGGAATGTGGTGTCGGTTATGGGTACTATAGGCAACTGCGGTACTGGATCGGCAAATTCGGTGTCACGTGAAAAATTATTGAATTGCGGTTGGGCAGAATTTACTGCTGCTCTGATACTTATATGACCCGACTGATCACCAAACGCCATAACTTGAGACGAAGAACTGACATCAAAACTTAACAAACACTGGTTACCGGTGGTATTTATCTGATACATAGAGACACGCGGTTCACTTAATTCCACCGAATCGACCAATTACACCTGACCATAACTGGAAACGACAGCCAAACGTGAAGCTTGTGAGGGCAAAAACTTTAAGAGTTGTGGATCGAGGAGTTCTTGTATGGGTGATACTAGACGCAACATACGTAAATCATAGACCATTAGAAAACGATCAACGGCCAGAGTACCTTGACGACAACTATAACCACAGGATATTAGATAATTGCTTTGAACATCAAAGTCCGATAAACTGTCGGTATGGGTCTTGATGGTGTGTTCTACATGAAGAGAATTTAGACCGCGCAAGGTAATGGTGTCATAAGGATCGCCAGCAAAAAGAAAACGGGAATTCTGTCTTAACAGAGCTTAAGGCTTCTTTTGTACTGTGATCGTTTTCCTTTCTTTTTGGTGGCTTTTTAGCAATAGGTGAGGAAGATTTCTCTGGTTGTATACGAGTAGACTTACGACAAATAGTGCAGGAAACTTTTTATCACGATTAAAATAAACTAATAACAAAACTATGCCATTTTTATGAAATTGAAATAAAATTTGTTGATAGAAAAAACAAAAACATTTTTATTTTTATATCAGCTGATTTTGACAATACGCTGATTCTAGAACAAAAACAAAATATATGTTGTTTTTGTATTGTTGTATTTGTAGTGATGCAGTCACCTTTCTAAGTGTGCCCTGACCCGATCGTAAACAAAACTCACAGCAAGAGCGTAAAAATACAAAAAATTATCTTCAGTTGCCTAACAGCCACAAAGTATACAGAGGTGTCACTTTTGACATTTAAAAAAGTCTAAAATCAACTTTTGTTTGATTTTGAAATTGTTTGGTGAGAAGAGGTATATAAAATACAGCTAAAAAAAATTATTGAATTCGTTTTGTGCGAAAGAGAGGGAAATAGTTTTTTGCTCGTGACGCCTCTGTATACCCTGTGTAACAGCATTCAACAATGTAGGTTGACTTCGATTTGTTTCAAAAATTGCAAAAACAATTTTTAAAAACTACAACACAATTTGTAAACAAGAGAATTACTTGCAAATACTCGTACACTCCAAAAAAATTTCACTAATGCATAAGAATGAAAACACATAAAAACAGTATTTTAAATACTTTTTTTACACATTTTAAATAAAAAACTTTATCTTTGTGAAGAAATATACATTTTACTTTTCTTTGAATATGTTTTATCCGTAAAATTTACCATTCTACTTGTTATGAAATTTGATCATAACAAGCGTAATTAGGCAATATTTTTTCTAAGTGTTTTTTTAGTATTTTCTCACCACTACAGTAACAGTTTCTTAGCATCTCTCTTTCTGCGCTTGGCTGCTCTGAACTCATCATATTTTTATTAGAACAGAACATTAAGTTTTTGCCAAAGAGATCAGTATCAAATCGAACACGAAAGTAAAACAAACGTTATAGCTTAAGATTTAATTATAAATAAATTAATATTTGAACTTTGAATTAATTAAATTAAAGTGTTTGATTTGGTACCCCTGCATATAGGGGCTCAATCGGGATGTAGCCAAAAACAAAAAGTGATTTGTAAATTATTAAAAATATTGAAACAATTGTTAACACATTTTTTTCCTACAAAGAACATTAAAAGCGAGCAGAGAGATGAACAGAAACTAAATAAAAAAAATTTGAACGCAAAGTAAATGTCATAAAAAAAAGTTTTCTTTTGTGACTACATATCATGTCCACATTTTTATAAATTAACAGTTATAATTGTTCGCTAAAACAAATAAATGAAAAGTAGAAGAACAAAACGACAAAGTGTGGGAAAAGAAAGAACCTGTTTTTAAATAATATTTGTTGCGAGTGATCCGAACCCAAAGTAGAACTGCTGGCACTGTGTTTTGTTTGTGTTCTCTTCTGTTGTTGTCTGGAGTCCAGTTTGTATATTATATCTGGTGTTTTCGTTCCTCATGTTCTTTTGTTTGTTGATTCAGTTTGATTTGTGAGTAGTCCAGTGTGTTAAGCCTGTTGTTTTCTGTGTTTCTGAAATAGAAATAATTTAGTTATTTATATATATAAATGATTTACATGTGTACTTACCATTGATTGTAATCTTTTTTGCACGTCTCGATTTTTATACCCTACACCACTTTAGTGGGGAGGGTATATTGGATTTGTGCTGATGTTTGTAACATACAAAAATATTCGTCCTAGACCCACCTTAAAGTATACCAATCGGCTTAGAATCGTTTTCTGAGTCGATTAAGCTACGTCCGTCTGGCTGGCTGGCTGTCCATGTAAACCTTGTACGCATGTTTTATTTGACCCAAGGACGAAGCCTATTGAAAATGGTTGAAATCAGTCCATTATTCCACCTAGCCCCCATAGAACAGAACCCCCCGAAAAGGGCTTCTGAGCTCATAATTATGTTAAATACACAGATATATCGATAAAATACGGCACAACTAAGTTTTATAGAAGTCTTGGTGACCCTGCCAAATTTCATAAAGATCCCCCCATTTGACCCTAGCTCCCATACAAAGTCCTCTTCAGAAAATTACTTGAATGTCCCAAATTAACTTATAAACACAAATATCGCGATGAAATTCAGCACAATAAAATATTATGTAAATTAAATATATTCACAAAATTTTATCGGGCTTGGTCCATATTTGCCCCTAGCCCCCATATAAAGCCTCTTTCAGAAAATTAGTTTTTCATCCATAAATTGCTTAAATGTATCGGAACAATGGAATATTGAAGATAAATGCTTTATTATGAAAAATAAATCACATATAATATTCATAAATGGTGTAGGGTATCATATGGTCGGCCACGCCCGACTATACTTTCTTACTTGTTATACCCTACACCACTTTAGTGGGGAGGGTATATTGGATTTGTGCTGATGTTTGTAACATACAAAAATATTCGTCCTAGACCCACCTTAAAGTATACCAATCGGCTTAGAATCGTTTTCTGAGTCGATTAAGCTATGTCCGTCCGTCCGTCCGTCTGGCAGGCTGGCTGGCTGGCTGGCTGGCTGGCTGGCTGTCCATGTAAACCTTGTGCGCAAGGTACAGGTCGCAATTTTCAAGATAATTGGATGAAATTTGGCACGCACGTTTTATTTGACCCAAGGACGAAGCCTATTGAAAATGGTTGAAATCGGTCCATTATTTCACCTAGCCCCCATAGAACAGAACCCCCCGAAAAGGGCTTTTGAGCTCATAATTTTGTTAAATTTACAGATATATCGATAAAATGCGGCACAACTAAGTTTTATAGAAGTCTGGATGACCCTGCCAAATTTCATAAAGATCGGGCCCCATTTGACCCTAGCTCCCATACAAAGTCCCCTTCAGAAAATTACTTGAATGTCCCAAATTAACTTATAAACACAAATATCGCGATGAAATTTAGCACAATAAAATATTATGTAAATATAAATATATTCACAAAATTTTATCGGGCTTGGTCCATATTTGCCCCTAGCCCCCATATAAAGCCTCTTTCAGAAAATTAGATTTTCATCCATAAATTGCTTAAATGTATCGGAACAAGGGAATATTGAAGATAAATGCTTTATTATGAAAAATAAATCACATTTAATATTCATAACTGGTGTAGGGTATCATATGGTCGGCCACGCCCGACTATACTTTCTTACTTGTTTTAATGTCTTTTTGTTTGTTTGTTGGAGTGAATTTGTTTTAATTGCATGTTCTGTGTTGTTTTTTTCTTCTTGCATATTTGTCATGTGTTTGGTTGTGTGTCAGCTGTTCGGTGTAGAAACGCCTTTACTATAATGTAGTAACGCGGAGAAAAGGCGTAAAGCACAGGGATGCATTTTCTGGAATGGAAAATAATAATTTTGGCGGATTTTGAAAATAAGAATAAATTATGAATGAAAATAATATTTGCTAATTTTTATGGGAGCCTGTTACCACCTTAATTGCGGACGAAGCTCTGGATGATGTTTATGGGTCAGGAGGAATAGGAAATATGTAGGTTCATAACATATAGGAGAAAATCATATAAATATAATATAAATTAGAGTTGACAACTGAGAATAAACCTAAGAAGAAAAAAAAAAGAGCTCCCCGTCTTGTAATACACAGTCGAAGCCAAGCCATACTTCACTCAAAGGAACCCCAAGTCAGAATCCTGAGAGTAAGGGTGACAACGCCAAGATAGATATCCCGAAGACGACCACGTCGGCGAAATCAACCTCGAAGGTAAGGGTATCGCAAAAGAAACCCCGAAAAGCGAGGAAAGATAGGCTTGACAGTGGAAAAGAGCCGCCATCTTACGCCAAAGTTGCCAAAATAAGACACCGGGACGATCCCTTTTATGCAGTTTACGATGCCGGTAATCTGGCAGGCAAAATTCCAACAGAGTAAGGTAGAAGATCTGGTGAACAATAAGATAGTGGACCACGCAATCGCTTCAAAGGGCAAACAACCAATAGAGTGCGTGAGCTGCGAGTTCAGAATGGGCGTGATGTTGTTGAGGTTGGCATCTCACCAATGTGTGAGCACCCTAAAGAACTTGGTGGAAAGTATCCCTCCACCCTGGAACGGTGCTAAGCTGGGACTGGCAAAGAAGAGCGAGCTTCTGGTGCTCTTAAAGTCCACTGTCTACATAAAAGGATGGGACAGTAAACTGGCTAATGAACGTATACTGGAAATTCTTGGTGGTCAAAATGCTGAGCTGGCCGTGGAAAAATGGGACGTCTTTTACAGGAAAGAAGAACCTGAGGAAACTTTATTTGTAATAGGTATCGACCAGAAATTTATGGCTAGTCTTGCCAAGAATAAAGGTAGGGCTTACTTCGCCTCTAAAGCTGTCATATTCAAAATTGGGAAGGTGCCGATTGGAAGGGCTGTTACAACAAGCCTCGAAAAGGACACTAAAATACCTAAGACCACAGCATCAGTAGCAACTACTGATAACGTTAGGGAGTCAAATCCTAAAAGCGAGGATGATACCACTAACTCGCCAAAAGAAGGTGCAGCTGCTCTTTCCAAAATTGGGGAGGTGCCGATTGAAAGGGATGTCAAAACCGGCCCCGATAAGGACACTAAAACACCTAAGACGGTACTCAAAGCATCATTAGCAAGTACTGGTAATTTTGAGGAGTCAAATCCTAAAAGCGAGGAGGAAATCACTCACTCGCCAGAAGACAGAACAGCAGTGCTGTCCAAAATTGGGAAAATGTCGATTAAAAAGACTGCTCTTCCTATGCCTGATAAGGACACCGCAGTGCCATCAATGGTACCCACTGCATCAATAGCCACTTCAGGTTACCCGGAGCAGTCAAATCCAACGAGCGGGGATGTGATCACCAGCTCGCTGGAAGACAGTTTAAATGGATGACAATGATTGAGGTCTCGATCGAGAACATGTATCTTATGTCACAAGAATTTATGTTTTCTCCTCTAAACAGGATTATCCACATCGGAAGCAACAGTACTGAAGCAAGGTCGTGGCAACATATACCTTGCATCTGTTTACCTGCCTTTCGATTCTCCGACACTACCACCAACGTCGGAGCTGATGAAACTGGTCGAAGAGGCACAAAGGCAAAATAAGAAAATTGTAATAGGTTATGATGCCAACTCCCACCATGTAGCTTGGGGTAGTACAAACACCAATCGCAGGGGACAAGCCCTTATGGATTTCCTTAATACTAAAGACTTGATCACATCGAACTTAGGTAATAAAGCTACCTTCGTCAATAGAATCAGAGAAGAAGTATTAGATATAACTGTATGATCAGAAGAGCTTATAAACGAAATTCAGGATTGGAGAGTTTCGGACGAGCACTCCTTTTCTGACCATCGGTACATAAGATTCAAAATACTACGGCCGCCACTAAAGCCGATAAAGTTTCGGAATAAGTCTAAAACTAATTGGACAATGTTCGGTTCCTTACTAAAGAACCGTTTATGTCAGAACACTTTTCAATGTCGAAATAAAGAGGACATAGACGCCAAAGTAGAAATGCTCACAAGTGCCTTGGTTGAATCGTTCGAGGACAGCTGCCCTCTGCGAGAGCGGAGATCTGCCCAGGAGAAACCGTGGGTAACCGGGTAGATTCGGAACCTTGGTAAGACTCTTCGCAAACTATTTAACCGGGCACGGCGTAAAAAGACCGCAGTATACTGGGATGAGTATCGTAGTAAACTTGGTGAATATAAGAAAATTGTTTGTAAAGCCAAACGAGACTCCTGGAAACTTTTCTGTGAAAAGGTAGACAGTGTAAATGACGTATCGAAGATAAAAAATTCCTATCCAAAACTCATGTCCAACCAGAATCTATGGTCGATGATACGGGCAGGAGGTTGGAGGATATGGAGGAGACAATGAAACTCCTAATGGACTCTCATTTTCCACCCGGTTATTGGAGGAAGGGGAGGCTAACACGGAAATTGTAATTACATCTGATATGGTTAAAGGGGCAATCAAGAGCTTCGCTCCCTATAAAGCTGCAGGGCCGGATGGCATTTTCCCGGCACTCTTACAGATGGAGGCGGGACTGGTTTCCGTACATCTGTCTCAGATATTCACTGCATGCTTAAAATTCACATATACCCCCATTAAATGGCAGGATGCAAGGGTAATATTTATACCTAAACCAGGGAAATCTAGCTATTCGACACCTAAGTCTTATCGACCGATAAGTCTTACGTCCTTCCTACTTAAACCTTTGGAACGGATAGTTGATAGTATGGTGAAAAGCAGTATACCCGACAAAGACATAAAATTTAAGCAGCATGCTTAAATTTAGGGACGATCGGTGGAAACCGCTTTAAACGAAGTTGTCCACTACATAGGTGCATCCTTTGATAGCAAACTGTATACACTGGCGGTATGCAAATTACTTGTGTAGAAGAACTGAGGTGGCTCTGAATACGGCCTTGAGCTGGGCTCAACCGAGAGGCTTCAATGTTAACCCGGCAAAAACGGAAATCTGTCTTTTCACAAGAAAGACAAAAATTTCTACGTATACTGAACCTTGCTTCCTTGGCAAGAAGATACCAGTGACAGACAAAGTTAAGTACTTAGGTGTAATCCTCGACCGGAAATTAAAATGGAGATACCACATAGAGGATAGGATCAACAAGGCTCATCGGTGCTGGGCGATATGTAGGAGAACTATAGGCGTGAAATGGCTTTATAAAATTGTAATTAGACCAATTCTAGCTTACGTTTACGAACTGGCCAAAAGCGGTTATAGGACAGGTCATCAATGTATTCTGGACATATTGGAAGGTTATACACAATCATCGGACGTGCCTGATCGTATACCAGACACAGAATATGTCGGAAACTTTGAAACGCTGATCCCAGATAGAATGTCTTGGTCATGCGGAACATTAGAGCAAATACCATTAGGAATCCGTTGTTACACGGATGGCTCTAAATTGGGGGGCAAAGTGGGGCTGGGTTTCTATATTCAAGACCCAGAAACAGAAATATAGCACCGTTTACCAAATCATAACACAAGCTTCCAGGCAGAAGTACGAGCAATAACGGAATGCGTAAATTGGATTAGAATAAATATGGCGCCCACAGCGCTTAATATATTTACCGACAGCCAGAAGGCAATTAGGGCGATATCAGGCGATAGAACTAAATCTAAGACCGTATTGGATTGTAAGAAAACTTTAACTGAATACTCTCCCAGAGGTAAGGTTCACATCATATGGGTACCTGCCCACTCGGGAGTAGTCGGTAACGAAAGGGCGAATGTAATAGCTTTAAAGGGAAGGGAGCTCGAGGCAGTTAACCTGACAAACGCAAAACCATTCGACGCAACAAAAGCTGAACTAAAAATATGGGTGAGAGAATCCCATAAGGCCTCTTGGAATAATGAAACAGTGGGTAGAACCACGAAGATCCTATTGGGTGACCCTGATGAGAGCAAGACGAAAAATCTCCTCAAAATGAGCAAGTCTGAAGTTACTATGATGGTACGTATTCTGAGTGGACACACAGGACTACGAGCACATCTATGCAAAATTGGACGTGCGGATTCAGACGAATGTAGAGCATGTGGAGAGGACAGTGAAACTCTGGAGCACTTTCTTTGCCACTGCCAGGCATTCGTCGAAGTTAGATCCAAGTATCTTGGAAGTGATGTTATTCCGGAAATAACATTCCTGACTAACACTGATTGGAAGATTCTTCGAAATTACGTTCAGGAAACTGAGTTTCTGAACACTGAAAAATAATTCTTTCAGTTTTTTTTTTTTCATGATAAGGAGCGCATAACAGGCCCGATAGTGGCCTAGGTGTATTTCTTCGGATTTGATGTAGTATACATCCTCCTATCGACCTACCTACCCTACCTACCTAATATAAATAAGGCTGAAAAAAACAAGTAAGAAATTATAATCGGGCGAGGCCGACCATATAATACCCTACACCTTTGACAAAAATATAATGTGATTTAGTTGCCATAATAAAGCATTTAAGTTGAATTGTACCTTGCCTTAGATATACATACTTAAGCCGTTTATTGTTGAATAAAATTGTGGACATTTAAGTGAAGCTTTTCATAGGGGCTAGGGTCATATGAGAACCTAATATTATGGAATTCGTGGGGGTCATCAAGTCTTGTATACAACTTGGTTATTGCAGCTTTTTGTCGAGATATGAGTATATTAAACATAATTATGAACTTAAAAGCCCTATTCGGCGGGTTCAGTTGTATGGGGGCTAGGTGAAATAATGGACCGATGTAAACCATTTTCAACAGGCTTCGTCTACGATACCATAAAAGATCATGTGCCAAATTTCATTGAATTATCTGCAAAATTGCGACCTGTAGTTTGATTACAAGGATTACAAGCCCTATTGGGGGGTTCAGTTGTATGGGGGCTAGGTGAAATAATGGACCGATCTTAACCATCAATAGGCTTCGTCCCTGGGACAATAGAAGATCATGTACCAAATTTCATTGAATTATCTTCAAAATTGCGACCTGTAGTTTGATTACAAGGTTTACATGGACGGACGGACATAGCTAAATCGACTCAGAAAATGATTCTGAGCCGATTGGTATACTTTAAGGTGGGTATAGGACCAATATTATTGTGCGTTACAAACATCAGCAGAAACCCAATATACCCTCCCCACTAAAGTGGTGTAGGGTATAAATAGAATATTTAAATATATATTTTAAATAAACAAATGTATATACTTACAGTTAACGGTAGGAAAACTGGCAACATAGGATTTTCTAGTAAATAGCGATAATCTCGCGAAAGACAAAGTAGTTTGGTAGTTGAAAAGCAAAAGAAAAATCATAAGCGATATTAACGTCAAATAACAAAGACGTTAAAAGTTAAATTAATCTTTGATTTTTTTCTGTGTGGTTACTAATTTAATATTTTTGTGGTGACAATTATAAAAGAAAGATTAATATGGAAACGTAAGTGTGTTATATAAATTTTTGTGATAAAACGTCGTCCTGATTTAATTTTTTTTATCATTTGACTCAGCTGGCTATTATCAGGAAGATGGTTGGATTAATTGACACCTTCCAAAACCACATAGACCACATATTTATAATAGCCAGGTAACCTACTTTGATTCTTTTAAATATAAAGATAAGATTATGTTAAACACTTAAAGTGGCTTAAAATTTATTGAATTGTGAAATACAAATAACTCATCTGTGTTTTTAAACAAAATCCGTAAATAAGATCTTGAAAGAAAACGTCAAGAAAGATCAGGAGTAGATTTTTTTAAAAGGGAGAATTTTTAACATTTAATATCAAGTCTTGATGCAGAAGAGAACTGGGAAGAATACACATGGATAACAATATCCCAAAATATAGATTATGTTTAAATTAAGTGTAGTCGTGTTTCGGTGAACCAAGTTTATAAGTGTCGCGTTGAATGTACTAGTTGATGTGTGTGTGTGCTGTCTATTTATGTGTTTATACACTTATCCCTCGATCGTCGCGATTTAAACGAGAATCGTGAATCTAGAGCCCAAGTAACGCGGTAGTTATTTAGAATTTTCCCGTATAGTGACAGGTATTATACGACCTCAGAAAGCTCTTTTAGGTATTAGTAAAATTATAGAAATCGTCAAAACCAAAATTTGAGGAAGGAAAATTAACTTGTGCGCTAGATAGACAAAAAATATATTTTTTTAATTGAATCTACGATGATAGCTGTTAATAGTAATGTTATATGCGAGGAAAAAATGTATCATAAGTATCCATATTTGTTTCGTTAATAATTGTTATTTACCTTAATATAAGTTAAGAAACGTTAAATTGTATTTTAATAAACGATGTGATTGTTGTTCTTGAAATATAATATTTTCTATATTGGTTATTCAGCTAGGTGCGGGTGATGATGGATTGGTAAGTGAAGGAAGTCAAGGGGATTTGGGTCGCTAGCCTAAATTAGATGTGGATGCAGCTGCGACAAGGTTGGGAGGGCAGAAGAGACGAACAGCTGTCTCGGAATCTCTTTATGTGGTTGTTTTGGTTTATTTAGTTTCTGTAGCTTGTTTATTGTAGTTTTCTTTTCTTTGTTTACTGTTCGGTTCTGTGCCTGGTAAGCAGGGTTGGGACCACCTGAGATCATTAACATGCTCCATAGTCAGAAACCTCGCCAGGGAACACGTTCCGTAACATATAGAGACCGTGTAAAGGAAAAAAACAATGTATGCATCAACATACACATGTGTGGAGAAACGGTTCATAATTTGTATATGTGAAGAAAATGAACTAAAAGGAGAATCAACTATCTTAGAGTGCCGAGCAGTGTGACCAGGTCTCAAAAATTATTGCAGCTAAATCCTATCCAAAATAATGCTAAACAAGTAAGAAAGTATAGTCGGTCGTGGCCGACCATATGATACCCTACACCATTTATGAATATTATATGTGATTTTTTTTTCATAATAAAGCATTTATCTTCAATATTCCATTGTTCCGATACATTTAAGCAATTTATGGATGAAAAACTAATTTTCTGAAAGAGGCTTTATATGGGGGCTAGGGGCAAATATGGAACAAGCCCGATAAAATTTTGTGAATATATTTATATTTATATAATATTTTATTGTGCTGAATTTCATCGCGATATTTGTGTTTATAAGTTAATTTGGGACATTCAAGTAATTTTCTGAAGAGGACTTTGTATGGGAGCTAGGTCAAATGGGGCCCGATCTTTATGGAATTTGGCAGGGTCACCAAGACTTTTATAAAACTTAGTTGTGCCGTATTTTATCGATATATCTGTATATTTAACATAAATATGAGCTCAGAAGCCCTTTTCGGGGGGTTCTGTTCTATGGGGGCTACGTGAAATCATGGACCGATTTCAACCATTTTCAATAGGCTTCGTCCTTGGGTCAAATAAAACGTGCGTGCCAAATTTCATCCAATTGCGACCTGTACCTTGCGCACAAGGTTTACATGGACAGCCAGCCAGACGGACGGACGGACGGACGTACATCGCTTAATCGACTCAGAAAGCGATTCTAAGCCGATTGGTATACTTTAAGGTGGGACGAATATTTTTGTATGTTACAAACATCAGCACAAATCCAATATACCCTCCCCACTAAAGTGGTGTAGGGTATAATTAAAAATTTATATTTTTCAGTCTTTATACATACATATATGTAAATAGATATGTCTTTATATATAAATACACTAGCTATACCCTGTGTGCTTTGCTACCCTAAAAGGAATATGTATAAATAAATACCAGATTTATTATATGTAACATATGAAAGATGTCAAGCAAATTATTGCAAGTTCGCCAGTTTCTATCTATCGCCAATTTCTATCTATCTATAAAAAATTTGAATAATATAAGAGTTTCCAATATGCACGAAATTTTGTATTTAATTCATATATGTTGTGCCAAGCCACCCATTGAAAGTCCGCCCGTTATGCTCTAAATGTTCACAAAAAGTTCAAAGTTCTCCAAGTAAAATTTGAAGATTCTAGCTCTAATAGTTTCTCAGATATACGAATTTTTCTATTTGATTCATGTGGGGGCTTCAAGACCCCCCAGATGAAAGACCGCTTTTTTCCTCCAAAATGTTCAAATGAATATTTAAGTTCTTCGTGCAAAATTTGAAGAATTTAGTTCCATTAATTTTCCAGATAAACGAATTTTTGTCTTTAATTAATATAGGAGGTGCCGCTCCCCTCATGGGTAGTCCGCCAATTTATTACCCAAAATGTTTTGATGGAGGTTAAAGTTTTTCGTGCAAAATTTTAAGATTCTAACTGTAATAGTTTCCAAGATAAACGTATTTTTGTATTTAATTTATATGGGAGGTGCCACGTGCAAAGTTTTAAGAATTTAGTTCTATTAGTTTCCCAGATCAACGAATTTTTGTTTTTAATTAATATGGGAGGTGCCGCTCCCCTCATGGGTAGTCCCCCAATTTATTACCCAAAATGTTTACATGGATGTTAAAGTTCTTCGTGCTAAATTTTAAGAATTTAGTTATATTAGTTTCCCAGATAAACGAATTTTTGTGTCTAATTTATATGGGAGGTGCCACGCCCCCTAATGCTAGTCCGCCTACTTTTTGTCCTAAATGATCATATTGACACTAAAGTGGCTCCGAAAAAATTTGAGGACTCTAACTGTTATATTATCTCAAATATACGGATTTTATATTTTCTTAATGTGGGCGTGGCTCATCGCCCACTTCAATTTTCGAAATAAAAAGTAGCCTATTACCTATTCCAGACATGCCGGAATACGCTGTGAAAATTTCAAGAAAATCGGTTCAGCCGTTTAGTAGTCTATAACGTTCAAACATACAAACATACAAACAAACACACATTCATTTTTATATATATAGATAAAACAATTTTGGACAAAAGCAATCATTAATTCATGTAACATTTTATGTATTTTATATATTCTTAAATGCGATAAAAAAAAAAAAAAAAAAAAATTGCTATTTAATAGCATTTGTACTTCACAAATAAATTAGTTTTAACAAAAATAAAAATTTTTAGCTACATATTAAATACTTCATCTCTTTCTGAGGCCTCTGTTATAATATTATATACATTATCGGACAAAATAAAGTGCAAAAGTACTCATGCTATATTCTTTCAGCGAAAAATCTGTTAAATGATTATTAAATAATGAAAATTTATTTAAATTCATTTAGTTAATATACAATGCTACAAAAATAAAATGTTTCTGTATAATATTTAAAATTAAAGTAAATTCACTTTTTTGTCGGACAAAATAAAGTGTAAATTTTATATATCATTATTAAAATTTCTTGTATATCAAAATTTTTTATCTATTTTGGTTCTGATTTGAATATTTGGATCTACTTAAGCCATTTTGTCAATTTTTTTACCATTATTATTCCCAGTCGCCTTCTCCTCCCTTTGTTTTCCCGCATACGATTATTAGGGCGGTGCTCTGAACAGGAGATTCCAATTTTCCGGTGTTTTTCCTACATTAATGTTATTTTTTAACTTTATCAAGTACTTAAGCTTATTATCTTGCCGTGATATAAAGTTGCCCAAGTCCACTGATCTTTAGATTTGAGTGTAATATGCTCACGTAGTGTTCACTAGACTTTTCTGAATACATTTCCCGTAGATTCCCCACACCTAACGTTAAAAATTTAACACATACGAAGAGTCAACTGACCCATATCTTGAATCTTCCTCCAACTTATTTAAAAGCCGGAAAGTTTCTTCCGATTTTAGTATTTAATTTTGTGTTTTTTAGCCGTGATATAAAGTTGCCCAAGTCCACTGATCTTTAGATTTGAGTGTAATATGCTCACGTCGTGTTCACTAGACTTTTCTGAATACATTTCCCGTAGGTTCCCCACACCTAACGTTAAAAATTTAACACATACGAAGAGTCAACTGACCCATACCTTGAATCTTCCACCAACTTATTTAAAAGCGCGGAAAGTTTCTTCCGATTTTAGTATTTAATTTTGTATTTTTTAGCTCAAATTTATGTAGTTGGTCAGATGAGTTCCTATTTGTATCGAAAAATTTAAAATGTCGACAATGAGTGAGAGGTAAGCCATTTAATATACAAAACTTGAAAAACAATACCCTGGTTTTTAAACATTGGCGTGAAGGGCAATCAGTATTGGTACATTATTGAAATTTAGGAGCGGGAATCTTAGTGAAAATGGAGTAAGTAATTACAAATGAGCAATACACGAGCATATTTAATAAAAATCCTGAAATAAATGGCGTAAAATGGTCTTGGGAGACTTCATGTCTCAACAGATTCATGACTTCAAACACACAACAAAAATTCTGATGAAGTAGTGAATAAAAATGGATTCATTTTGAAAATAATCATATGCGGAAAAACAAGAGGAAGGAAAGGCGATTGGGAATAATAATGGTAAACAAGTAAGAGTGTTATATTCGGCTATGCCGAATCTTATATACCCACCATCAAATCACTGCCATAAAAATAAACTTTGATATTTTGAATATTTTATTTTTATATATCGATACTAATGTGAACATCAGGGTAATATTTGAAATAGTTCTCTTAATGGGGATTCAACTATTGACAGTGAAGATTTCGGATTTGACGGTAGGAAGATTTCAGTTCCTTACTTATTTCAAATTTTATAGTTCTACTTATATTTTTAGGCCAGTAATGAACATTAAAGTAATTTTCTTAAAGGGACCTTGTACAGGGTTAGGGTTAATTATGGACCGATCCTCATAAAATATGGTAAAAAGATTTTAGCTTAAAATTAGTTTATGTCGAATTGCATTGCGGTATTCGTATTTTCAGCCAATTAAAGTAATTTTCTTAAGGGGACCTTATATGGGGCGTAAGACTAATTATGAACCGAACATCCTTAAATCTCGTAGAACGATTTTTATTTATACAAATCATATTTGTGTATAATTTCCAGCCAGTAATGAGCGTTGTAAAAATTTTCGGTGGGGTAATTATGAACTGATCTTCATAAAAATTGGTAGAGAGATTTCGGTTCCTATAGGACTTATCAGTGTCGAATTTCATCGCTGTACTCGCATTTTTAAGCCAGTAATGAGCGTTAGAGTATTTTTGTCTAAATGGGGGGTAGGGTCAATTATGGGCCGACCCCCACAACATTTTGTAGAGAGATGTTAGCTCATACAAAACTAGTTTATGTCGAATTTCATTGATCTACTAGTATTTTTAAGCCAGTATTTAGTTTTAAAGTCATTTTCTGAAGTGGCCTTATATGGGGGATGGTCTATTACAGACCGATCCTCGTAAAATTTTGTAGAACCATCTTGGTTCATACAGGTCATGTTTATAACGAATTTCATCGCTTTACTCATTTTTTAGGCCAGTAATGAGCGTTAAATTATTTTTCTGATGGGGACCTTATATGTGGGGGGGGGGGGGGTCAATTAAGGACCGATCCACAAAAAATTTGGTTAAGAGAATTTGGATCTGAAAGAACTTACTTGAGTCGAATTTCATTGCTATACTCGTATTTTTACGCCAGTAATGAGCGTTAAAGTAATTTTATGGAGGGGACCTTATATGGGGGATAGGGTCAATTATGGACCGATCCATATAAAATTTGGTGGAAAGATTTTGGCTCCTAAGGTACTTACTTATGTCAAATTTCTTTGCTATACTCGTATTTTTACGCCAATAATGAGCGATAAAGTCATTTTCTGAAGGGAACATTATATGGAGGGTAGGGTAAATTATGGACCGATCTACATAAAATTTGGTAGAGAGATTTTGGCTAGTATAAAACATACTTCTGTTAAGTTTCACCGCTATAGTCGTAATTTTAAGCCAGTAATGAGCGTTAAAGTAATTTTTTGGAGGGGACCTTATATGGGGGATAGGGTCAATTATGGACCGATCCGCATAAAATTTAATGGAAAGGTTTTGGCTCATATAACACATACTTATATCAAATTTCATCTCAATACTCGTATTTTTACGCCAATAATGAGCGTTAAAGTCATTTTCTGAAGGGGACTTTATATGGGGCGTAGTGTCAATTATGGACCGATCCACATAAAATTTCGTGGAGAGATATTGGCTTGCTTGAAACCTATGTATGTCGAATTTCATCGCTATATTTGTATGTTTAAGCCAGTAATCAGCATTATAGTCATTTTAAAAAGGGGACCTTATATGGGGGGTAGGGCCAATTGTGGTGCTATTTCCGCCGTAATTCAGAATTTTATTTCGGTAGTCAAAAAATCGACTTATGCGAAATTTTGTGGCATTTGCTTCATAAACAACGAATTTGTGAATGTTTGAAGCTCTTTATACAATATGCCGGGGGGTACATTTGTATGGGGGCTATGTGAAATCGTTGACCGATTTTGCCCATTTTCAATACCAAACATTTCTGATCAATAAGAAATATTTTGGGAAAATTTCATCTCAATATCTCTTTTTTTGTGGACGCTATCGTGCCAACAACAGACAGACGGACAGACGGACGGACATAGCTAGATCGTCTTAGAATCTTACGAGGTTCCAGAATATATATACTTTATGGGGTCTGTGAACAATATTTCGATGTGTTACACACGGAATGACAAAATCAAAATTACCATAATGGTTTAAGTAGATCCAAATATTCAAAACAGAACCAAAATAGATAAAAAATTTTGATATACAAGAAATTTAAATAATGATATATAAAATTTACACTTTATTTTGTCCGACAAAAAAGTGAATATACATTAATTTTTAACGTTATACAGAAAAGTTTTAAGTACAATAATTTTTTTTATTGTTATTTTTGTAGCATTGTATATTAACTAAACGAATTTAAAAAAATTTTCTATATTCAATAATCATTTAACAGATTTTTCGCTGATAGAATATAGTATTAGTAGTTTTGCACTTTATTTTGTCCGATAGTGTATATTTGTATCACATTTTTGGATTAATTCTTTAGTTATTTGAAAACTTTGGCAGCATTTATTCAATCTTTTCAATCCACATCTTATATAGAGGAGTGAATTCATTGTTTTTAATATCATTCTATTTCTTATTTTATTTTTTAAAAGATTCATTCCGCTAAATACACGTTCAACTTCTGCATTACTAAATGGCAAAACTAAAAATTTCATAACAAAACCGGACAAATCCTTGAAGGGATTTTCATTCACAGCATTCTTGTATTCATATACTTGTATCCAAAACTCAACAGTTGTCTTCTGATTTTCCCACTCATATGAAGTTAATTTTTGCCATTGCAATTCTAAAGTTGTCTTCTTCTTTGAAATTTTCATATAATTTACTTTTATTTATTTTTAAACTATTGTCAACAGCAAAAAAGTTAATATTTTTTAAACTTAACAAATGTTTGGGTAATTTTAGCCTTAATTAACTATTAACTCTGCTACGAAATTTCTACATATTATTCTAATTTCTTTTTCAGTTTCAGAATTTATGTTTGTTGATGGTATAGGTATATAAAATTTTTTTTTTCTAAGGATGAAGTTAAAGGATCAAAATATTCAGATTTTAAAACTATTTGAGATGAAAGATTTTTTAAAATTCTGAGAATAAGAGTGTAGGATCGGCGTCATTACTTTCAAACATTTTATTTACTTTTTGTATATCTTCTTCTTCTATATATATAAAATTCTAACGTTACTGACTGACTGACTGATTCACTGACTGATTCATCATCGCACAGCCTTAACGGTTGAAGCTAAAGAGCTGAAATTTGGACAGGAGGTTGGTCTCCCGCCAAATAGATCCACTAAGACGGGATTTTTGGAAATTCGAATGTTTAGGGGGTAAAAAAGGGTAAAAACGGGTAAATTCGGTAACCTTATATCTCCTAAACTAGAAAAGATACAAAAACAGTTTAATGCTTATCGCCGTTCATTTAAAAAATAAACGGACAGGTGTCTGGTACTTTTTTAAAATTCGGCCCCTTTAGGGAATAAACGGGTAAAAACTGTATTTTGGTACTTTTTTCGCACCCCATGTATCTTTTAAACCAGTGCACATTCAAAAAATATTTTTGACTCCTTCATAACTTAACGAAAAAATAAAAATATGAATTTAGTACTTTTTGGATATTCGGACATTTAAGGGGTTAAAATTGTACCTATTTTTGGTACTTTTTTCATAAAACATTGTTTTTGGTTTATTAACTTATACATATGAATACATAATAACGGGCTCCCACTACGATGTTGCAACTTTTTGGAATAGAATTTTTATTTCGTTAATGGGGAGGAAAAAGTAACAAAAGGGGTAAAAACGGGAAATTTGATTTTATTCAACCACAATGATCCAATTTAGATAAAATTTTTAAATTTAGAAACACTAAATATCCTAATGGGGTGTTATTTGGAACCCCGGTATCAAGTGATATTTTTTGGTACTTTTCATTCTCCAACTGGTCCTTTTTGAGTTTTCTATGATATTGAAATAGAAACATGAAATTAATAATAAAGGGACTTTTCGCTACTTTTTCGTTCTACACAGGTACTTTTTTGAGTTTTCTTTAAAATTAAACCTAGAAACATGAAATTAAGCATGTAGAGCTCGGAGTAAATGAGAATCTATAAAATGGGACTTTTTGGTACTTTTTCGTTCTTCAAAAGGTACTTTTTGAATTTTCTATAATATTGAACCTAGAAACATGAAATTAAACATGTAGAGACCGGAGTAAATGAGAATCTATAAAAGGGGACTTTTTGGTACTTTTTCGTCCTTCGACTGGTACTTTTTGAGTTTTCTATAAAATTTAACCTAGAAACATGAAATTAAGCATGTAGAGCCCGGAGTAAATAAGAATCTATAAAAGGGGACTTTTTGGTACTTTTTCGTCCTTCGACTGGTACTTTTTGAGTTTTCTATAAAATTTAACCTAGAAACATGAAATTAAGCATGCGGAGGCCTAGTTAATGAGAATCTATAAAAGGGGACTTTTTGGTACTTTTTCGTCCTTCGACTGGTACTTTTTGAGTTTTCTATAAAATTTAACCTAGAAACATAAAATTAAGCATGTAGAGCCCTTAGTAAATGAGAATCTATAAAATGGAACTATTTGGTACTTTTTCGTCTTTCGACTGGTACTTTTTGAGTTTTCTATAAAATTTAACCTAGAAACATGAAATTAAGCATGTAGAGCCTGGAGTAAATGAGAATCTATAAAAGGGGACTTTTTGGTACTTTTTCGTCCTTCGACTGGTACTTTTTGAGTTTTCTATAAAATTTAACCTAGAAACATGAAATTTAGCATGTAGAGCCCTTAGTAAATGAGAATCTATAAAAGGGGACTTTTTGGTACTTTTTCGTCTTTCGACTGATACTTTTTGAGTTTTCTATAAAATTTAACCTAGAAACATGAAATTAAGCATGTAGAGCCCGGAGTAAATGAGAATCTATAAAAGGGGACTTTTTGGAACTTTTTCGTCTTTCGACTGGTACTTTTTGAGTTTTCTATAAAATTTAACCTAGAAACATGAATTTAAGCATGTAGAGCCCAGAGTAAATGAGAATCTATAATAGGGGACTTTTTGGTACTTTTTCGTCTTTCGACTGATACTTTTTGAGTTTTCTATAAAATTTAACCTAGAAACATGAAATTAAGCATGTAGAGCCCGGAGAAAATGAGAATCTATAAAAGGGTACTTTTTGGAACTTTTTCGTCTTTCGACTGGTACTTTTTGAGTTTTCTATAAAATTTAACCTAGAAATATGAATTTAAGCATGTAGAGCCCAGAGTAAATGAGAATCTATAATAGGGGACTTTTTGGTATTTTTTCGTCCTTCGACTGGTACTTTTTAAGTTTTGTATAAAATTTAACCTAGAAACATGAAATTAAGCATGTAGAGCCCAGAATAAATGAGAATCTATAATAGGGGACTTTTTGGTACTTTTTCGTCCTTCGACTGGTACTTTTTGAGTTTTCTATAAAATTTAACCTAGAAACATGAAATTAAGCATGCGGAGGCCTTAGTTAATGAGAATCTATAAAAGGGGACTTTTTGGTGCTTTTTCGTACTTCGACTGGTACTTTTTGAGTTTTCTATAAAATTTAACCTTGAAACATAAAATTAAGCATGTATAGCCCTTATTAAATGAGAATCTATAAAAGGGGACTATTTGGTACTTTTTCGTCTTTCGACTGGTACTTTTTGAGTTTTCTATAAAATTTAACCTAGAAACATGAAATTAAGCATGTAGAGCCCTTAGTAAATGAGAATCTATAAAAGGGGACTTTTTGGTACTTTTTCGTCTTTCGACTGGTACTTTTTGAATTTTCTATAATATTGATCCTAGAAGCATGAAATTAAGCATGTAGAGCCTGGAGTAAATGAGAATCTATAAAAGGGGACTTTTTGGTACTTTTTCGTCCTTCGACTGGTACTTTTTGAGTTTTCTATTAAATTGAACCTAGAAACATGAAAATAAGCATTTAGAGCCCGTAGTAAATGAGAATCTATAAAAGGGGACTTTTTGGTACTTTTTCGTTCTTCAAAAGGTACTTTATGAATTTTCTATAATATTGAAAATAGAAACATGAAAGTATGCATATAGATCCTGGATTAAGTGAGAAACTACAAAAGGGGACTTTTTGGTACTTTTTTGTTCTTCAAAAGGTACATTTTGAATTTTCTATAATATTGAACCTAGAAACATGAAATTAAACATGTAGACCCCGAATTAAGTGCGGACCTATAAAAGGGGACTTTTTGGTACTTTTTCGTTCTTCAAAAAGTACTTTTTGAATTTTCTATAATATTGATCCTAGAAGCATGAAATTAAGCATGTAGAGCCTGGAGTAAATGAGAATCTATAAAAGGGGACTTTTTGGTACTTTTTCGTTCTTCAAAAGGTACTTTTTGAATTTTCTATAATATTGATCCTAGAAGCATGAAATTAAGCATTTAGAGCCTGGAGTAAATGAGAATCTATAAGAGGGGACTTTTTGGTACTTTTTCGTTCTTCAAAAGGTACTTTTTGAATTTTCTATAATATTGAACCTAGAAACATGAAATTAAGCAAGTACAGCCAAGATTAAGTGATAACCTATAAAAGGGGACTTTTCGGCACTTTTTCGTTCTTCAAAAGGTACTTTTTGAATTTTCTGTAATATTGAACCTAGAAACATGAAATTAAGTACGTAGAGCCCGGAGTAAGTGAGAACATATAAAAGAGGACTTTTTGGTAATATTTCGTTCTTCGAAAGGTACTTTTTGTGTTTTTTATAACATGAAATTAACCATGTGGAGCCCGGAGTTAATGAGAATCTATAAAAGGGGACCCTTTGGTCATTTTCCGTTCTTCATCTGGTACTTTTTTAATTTTCTATAATATTGAACTTAGGAACATGAAATTAAATAAAAGAGGTCTTTTGTTACTTTTTCGTACTTCATTGGTACTTTTTGAGTTTTCTAAAATATTGAATATATAAACATAAATTTAAATAGGGGACTTTTTGATATTGCAGATATATATACATTTACAATAATATTTATTTTATTCCATTACGATGAGGGTAGCGGAGCACACTGGGTATAGCTAGTCTGATAATAAAGGCTTTAAAAACTTTAAATACAATAATTTTTATCTGTATACAACTCTTTTAAAATTGTAGCTTGATGACAAGATTTGGAACAGGCAGCAATTTCAAAATGGGTTTTTAGCTCCAGCCATTGAGTTTCTATACGATTTACAGCTGCACAGTGGGGCAGAATGGAAATTTTTTGGAAATAAATCTGGCATTTCTAAACGGCTGATCCGATCGGGATAACATTTGGCGTGAGCGTAGGAGTATTCGAGTTTAAGATTTGGAACAGGCAGCAATTTCAAAATGGGTTTTTAGCTCCAGCCATTGAGTTTCTATGCGATTTACAGCTGCACAGTGGGGCAGAATGGAAATTTTTTGGAAATAAATCTAGCATTTCTAAACGGCTGATCCGATCGGGATAAAATTTGGCGTGAGCGTAGGAGTATTCGAGTTTAAGTTTTGAAGATGAACCCTGCAGATGCCCCAGGGACGGCGCTGTGGCGGCTCAAAGTAGGGTACCTACGACATGTAAAATTTTTAAAGATTTTTATATTTTGTAAAAGCGCTCGACGAGATCTTAAAAAAACATGCTTGGACATACTACTTATCTCTTATAATATCCGAGTTATAGGCATTTAAAAATTTAGTGATACAAAATTTACCAAAATTTACTTTTATTTATTTTTAAACTATTGTCAACAGCAAAAAAGTTAATATTTTTTAAACTTAACAAATGTTTGGGTAATTTTAGCCTTAATTAACTATTAACTCTGCTACGAAATTTCTACATATTATTCTAATTTCTTTTTCAGTTTCAGAATTTATGTTTGTTGATGGTATAGGTATATAAAATTTTTTTTTTCTAAGGATGAAGTTAAAGGATCAAAATATTCAGATTTTAAAACTATTTGAGATGAAAGATTTTTTAAAATTCTGAGAATAAGAGTGTAGGATCGGCGTCATTACTTTCAAACATTTTATTTACTTTTTGTATATCTTCTTCTTCTATATATATAAAATTCTAACGTTACTGACTGACTGACTGATTCACTGACTGATTCATCATCGCACAGCCTTAACGGTTGAAGCTAAAGAGCTGAAATTTGGACAGGAGGTTGGTCTCCCGCCAAATAGATCCACTAAGACGGGATTTTTGGAAATTCGAATGTTTAGGGGGTAAAAAAGGGTAAAAACGGGTAAATTCGGTAACCTTATATCTCCTAAACTAGAAAAGATACAAAAACAGTTTAATGCTTATCGCCGTTCATTTAAAAAATAAACGGACAGGTGTCTGGTACTTTTTTAAAATTCGGCCCCTTTAGGGAATAAACGGGTAAAAACTGTATTTTGGTACTTTTTTCGCACCCCATGTATCTTTTAAACCAGTGCACATTCAAAAAATATTTTTGACTCCTTCATAACTTAACGAAAAATAAAAATATGAATTTAGTACTTTTTGGATATTCGGACATTTAAGGGGTTAAAATTGTACCTATTTTTGGTACTTTTTTCATAAAACATTGTTTTTGGTTTATTAACTTATACATATGAATACATAATAACGGGCTCCCACTACGATGTTGCAACTTTTTGGAATAGAATTTTTATTTCGTTAATGGGGAGGAAAAAGTAACAAAAGGGGTAAAAACGGGAAATTTGATTTTATTCAACCACAATGATCCAATTTAGATAAAATTTTTAAATTTAGAAACACTAAATATCCTAATGGGGTGTTATTTGGAACCCCGGTATCAAGTGATATTTTTTGGTACTTTTCATTCTCCAACTGGTCCTTTTTGAGTTTTCTATGATATTGAAATAGAAACATGAAATTAATAATAAAGGGACTTTTCGCTACTTTTTCGTTCTACACAGGTACTTTTTTGAGTTTTCTTTAAAATTAAACCTAGAAACATGAAATTAAGCATGTAGAGCTCGGAGTAAATGAGAATCTATAAAATGGGACTTTTTGGTACTTTTTCGTTCTTCAAAAGGTACTTTTTGAATTTTCTATAATATTGAACCTAGAAACATGAAATTAAACATGTAGAGACCGGAGTAAATGAGAATCTATAAAAGGGGACTTTTTGGTACTTTTTCGTCCTTCGACTGGTACTTTTTGAGTTTTCTATAAAATTTAACATAGAAACATGAAATTAAGCATGTAGAGCCCGGAGTAAATAAGAATCTATAAAAGGGGACTTTTTGGTACTTTTTCGTCCTTCGACTGGTACTTTTTGAGTTTTCTATAAAATTTAACCTAGAAACATGAAATTAAGCATGCGGAGGCCTAGTTAATGAGAATCTATAAAAGGGGACTTTTTGGTACTTTTTCGTCCTTCGACTGGTACTTTTTGAGTTTTCTATAAAATTTAACCTAGAAACATAAAATTAAGCATGTAGAGCCCTTAGTAAATGAGAATCTATAAAATGGAACTATTTGGTACTTTTTCGTCTTTCGACTGGTACTTTTTGAGTTTTCTATAAAATTTAACCTAGAAACATGAAATTAAGCATGTAGAGCCTGGAGTAAATGAGAATCTATAAAAGGGGACTTTTGGTACTTTTTCGTCCTTCGACTGGTACTTTTTGAGTTTTCTATAAAATTTAACCTAGAAACATGAAATTTAGCATGTAGAGCCCTTAGTAAATGAGAATCTATAAAAGGGGACTTTTTGGTACTTTTTCGTCTTTCGACTGATACTTTTTGAGTTTTCTATAAAATTTAACCTAGAAACATGAAATTAAGCATGTAGAGCCCGGAGTAAATGAGAATCTATAAAAGGGGACTTTTTGGAACTTTTCGTCTTTCGACTGGTACTTTTTGAGTTTTCTATAAAATTTAACCTAGAAACATGAATTTAAGCATGTAGAGCCCAGAGTAAATGAGAATCTATAATAGGGGACTTTTTGGTACTTTTTCGTCTTTCGACTGATACTTTTTGAGTTTTCTATAAAATTTAACCTAGAAACATGAAATTAAGCATGTAGAGCCCGGAGAAAATGAGAATCTATAAAAGGGTACTTTTTGGAACTTTTTCGTCTTTCGACTGGTACTTTTTGAGTTTTCTATAAAATTTAACCTAGAAATATGAATTTAAGCATGTAGAGCCCAGAGTAAATGAGAATCTATAATAGGGGACTTTTTGGTATTTTTTCGTCCTTCGACTGGTACTTTTTAAGTTTTGTATAAAATTTAACCTAGAAACATGAAATTAAGCATGTAGAGCCCAGAATAAATGAGAATCTATAATAGGGGACTTTTTGGTACTTTTTCGTCCTTCGACTGGTACTTTTTGAGTTTTCTATAAAATTTAACCTAGAAACATGAAATTAAGCATGCGGAGGCCTTAGTTAATGAGAATCTATAAAAGGGGACTTTTTGGTGCTTTTTCGTACTTCGACTGGTACTTTTTGAGTTTTCTATAAAATTTAACCTTGAAACATAAAATTAAGCATGTATAGCCCTTATTAAATGAGAATCTATAAAAGGGGACTATTTGGTACTTTTTCGTCTTTCGACTGGTACTTTTTGAGTTTTCTATAAAATTTAACCTAGAAACATGAAATTAAGCATGTAGAGCCCTTAGTAAATGAGAATCTATAAAAGGGGACTTTTTGGTACTTTTTCGTCTTTCGACTGGTACTTTTTGAATTTTCTATAATATTGATCCTAGAAGCATGAAATTAAGCATGTAGAGCCTGGAGTAAATGAGAATCTATAAAAGGGGACTTTTTGGTACTTTTTCGTCCTTCGACTGGTACTTTTTGAGTTTTCTATTAAATTGAACCTAGAAACATGAAAATAAGCATTTAGAGCCCGTAGTAAATGAGAATCTATAAAAGGGGACTTTTTGGTACTTTTTCGTTCTTCAAAAGGTACTTTATGAATTTTCTATAATATTGAAAATAGAAACATGAAAGTATGCATATAGATCCTGGATTAAGTGAGAAACTACAAAAGGGGACTTTTTGGTACTTTTTTGTTCTTCAAAAGGTACATTTTGAATTTTCTATAATATTGAACCTAGAAACATGAAATTAAACATGTAGACCCCGAATTAAGTGCGGACCTATAAAAGGGGACTTTTTGGTACTTTTTCGTTCTTCAAAAAGTACTTTTTGAATTTTCTATAATATTGATCCTAGAAGCATGAAATTAAGCATGTAGAGCCTGGAGTAAATGAGAATCTATAAAAGGGGACTTTTTGGTACTTTTTCGTTCTTCAAAAGGTACTTTTTGAATTTTCTATAATATTGATCCTAGAAGCATGAAATTAAGCATTTAGAGCCTGGAGTAAATGAGAATCTATAAGAGGGGACTTTTTGGTACTTTTTCGTTCTTCAAAAGGTACTTTTTGAATTTTCTATAATATTGAACCTAGAAACATGAAATTAAGCAAGTACAGCCAAGATTAAGTGATAACCTATAAAAGGGGACTTTTCGGCACTTTTTCGTTCTTCAAAAGGTACTTTTTGAATTTTCTGTAATATTGAACCTAGAAACATGAAATTAAGTACGTAGAGCCCGGAGTAAGTGAGAACATATAAAAGAGGACTTTTTGGTAATATTTCGTTCTTCGAAAGGTACTTTTTGTGTTTTTTATAACATGAAATTAACCATGTGGAGCCCGGAGTTAATGAGAATCTATAAAAGGGGACCCTTTGGTCATTTTCCGTTCTTCATCTGGTACTTTTTTAATTTTCTATAATATTGAACATAGGAACATGAAATTAAATAAAAGAGGTCTTTTGTTACTTTTTCGTACTTCATTGGTACTTTTTGAGTTTTCTAAAATATTGAATATATAAACATAAATTTAAATAGGGGACTTTTTGATATTGCAGATATATATACATTTACAATAATATTTATTTTATTCCATTACGATGAGGGTAGCGGAGCACACTGGGTATAGCTAGTCTGATAATAAAGGCTTTAAAAACTTTAAATACAATAATTTTTATCTGTATACAACTCTTTTAAAATTGTAGCTTGATGACAAGATTTGGAACAGGCAGCAATTTCAAAATGGGTTTTTAGCTCCAGCCATTGAGTTTCTATACGATTTACAGCTGCACAGTGGGGCAGAATGGAAATTTTTTGGAAATAAATCTGGCATTTCTAAACGGCTGATCCGATCGGGATAACATTTGGCGTGAGCGTAGGAGTATTCGAGTTTAAGATTTGGAACAGGCAGCAATTTCAAAATGGGTTTTTAGCTCCAGCCATTGAGTTTCTATGCGATTTACAGCTGCACAGTGGGGCAGAATGGAAATTTTTTGGAAATAAATCTAGCATTTCTAAACGGCTGATCCGATCGGGATAAAATTTGGCGTGAGCGTAGGAGTATTCGAGTTTAAGTTTTGAAGATGAACCCTGCAGATGCCCCAGGGACGGCGCTGTGGCGGCTCAAAGTAGGGTACCTACGACATGTAAAATTTTTAAAGATTTTTATATTTTGTAAAAGCGCTCGACGAGATCTTAAAAAAACATGCTTGGACATACTTCTTATCTCTTATAATATCCGAGTTATAGGCATTTAAAAATTTAGTGATACAAAATTTACCATACCTTGGTCCGCCTTTTTTTGAATACCGGGCGTAATTTCACCAAATGGACTCAATTTTTTCTTGTTAGTTAGATTTAAGATCAATATCATTTACAGATCCTAAAATATACGTTTTTTAATTTAAAAATTCAAAAAATTTTAGATTTTTGCCGTTTTTTTGCCAAAAATGTGTCTTAACTCTTTTATTAATAAAATAAAATTTTCTTTAAGAACATATAACAATTTTATAGTTTTCTAAAAGGTATCTTTACGCAAAACGCTTTGGCGTAAAAAACTTGTCCTATTTTTTGAAAATGTTGCCACTGCGCACAGTGGTATAGGAAAAAAAAAGAGGGAAATAATTCGGTAACTTCTAAACGGTTAATCCGATTTTAATGAAATTTGGTGTGCACAAAGAGGAGGTGTTGTCGAGTTTAGGTTTTGAATTTGGACCTTATAGGCCAACCAGGGGCCCGGCGGGGGGTCCTCAAATTAGGACACCTCGGCTATGTTAAATTTTTAAAACGATCCTATTTCTTCATTTGAGTTCCGATTTAAAAAAAATTTCGTATATAGAATCTCCTCATCGAGCACTATAAAAAATGTCGTGCAGTAAATTATCTCTTATAGTTTAGGAGATATTCGCATTTGAATATTAAAATTTTAAAATTTTTACCGTCCTTACTTTAGTTTTTTTGATAATAGCAGGTCCAAATATTTCCGATTTTCGCCATTTTTTTTTATTTGCTTAACAACAAGTTTATATACCAAGCAGTGAAAGAATTATGTAAAAATCATGACTGAGTCCAAAGTTATAGGCATTTAAATTTAAAAAATTAAAAAAAGGCGATTTTTTGTCATTTTTTTGGGAAAAAAGTATCTTTTTCTTTTAAGTTATCTAAAAAGTTTCTAAGAAGATGTATATAGAATTTATACTTTTTGTAAAGCTGACTTTACATAAAATACGATAAATGAAACAAAACCTAAAAATTTTTGATACCGAGGGGACCAGGTCCATCCAAAAAAAAACCCTATTTTTTATGGAAAATTAAATTTTGAGCAAAAATTCTCAAATCGCATAGTCGATATCAAATTATAGTGACCTGTTTTATATGACCCAATATGTTCTTAATAATTTTGTAACGGGTTTCGATAACCCCGCCCCTGGTATGGATATAATAGGCAAAAAACTAAAAAATCCCATTTTTGGGATTTTTTAAAACTTTTTGGGAATTCCGGGATTTCTAATAAGAAAATTCGAAATTTTGATTTAATTTTGGATTTTAAGTAAAAAAATCTACCTAACTGTAAATTTCATCAAAAAATATTCATAAATAAAATTTTTATTGCAATTAGAAAAATTTGTATCTTCGCAAAAACTGAATAAAAAACATTTTTTAATTTTTTTTAAAAAAAGTATTCCGCGAATTTTTTAATTTTCAAAAATTATATACAGTTTTGAAAAATAGACAAAATTACCTTTCCATTGATATATAACATGCCTACCTAATGTTTTTTAAGTGACAAATTAATTAGGGAAAACTCAACATCTTTTAGAAAATTTACCTAGCACTATTATTTTCATCCATATATGTAACAAATTTAAGAGTTAACCTTATGGATGAAAATAATAGTGCTAGGCAAATTTTCTAAAAGATGTTGAGTTTTCCCTAATTAATTTGTCACTTAAAAAACATTAGGTAGGCATGTTATATATCAATGGAAAGGTAATTTTGTCTATTTTTCAAAACTGTATATAATTTTTGAAAATTAAAAAATTCGCGGAATACTTTTTTTAAAAAAAATTAAAAAATGTTTTTTATTCAGTTTTTGCGAAGATACAAATTTTTCTAATTGCAATAAAAATTTTATTTATGAATATTTTTTGATGAAATTTTACAGTTAGGTAGATTTTTTTACTTAAAATCCAAAATTAAATCAAAATTTCGAATTTTCTTATTAGAAATCCCAGAATTCCCAAAAAAGTTTTAAAAAATCCCAAAAATGGGATTTTTAGTTTTTTGCCTATTATATCCATACCAGGGGCGGGGTTATCGAAACCCGTTACAAAATTATTAAGAACATATTGGGTCATATAAAACAGGTCACTATAATTTGATATCGACTATGCGATTTGAGAATTTTTGCTCAAAATTTAATTTTCCATAAAAAATAGGGTTTTTTTTGGATGGACCTGGTCCCCTCGGTAGCAAAAATTTTTAGGTTTTGTTTCATTTATCGTACTTTATGTAAAGTCAGCTTTCCAAAAAGTATAAATTCTATATACATCTTCTTAGAAACTTTTTAGATAACTTAAAAAGAAAAAGATACTTTTTTCCCAAAAAAATGACAAAAAATCGCCTTTTTTTAATTTTTTAAATTAAAATGCCTATAACTTTGGACTCAGTCATGATTTTTACATAATTCTTTCACTGCTTGATATATAAACTTGTTGTTAAGCGAATAAAACAAAATGGCGAAAATCGGGAATATTTGGACCTGCTATTATCAAAAAAAACTAAAGTAAGGACGGTAAAAATTTTAAAATTTTAATTTTCAAATGCGAATATCTCCTAAACTATAAGAGATAATTTACTGCTATGACAACATTTTTTATAGTGCTCGATGAGGAGATTCTATATACGAAATTTTTTTTTAAATCGGAACTCAAATGAAGAAATAGGATCGTTTTAAAAATTTAACATAGCCGAGGTGTCCTAATTTGATGACCCCCCGCCGGGCCCCTGGTTGGCCTATAAGGTCCAAATTCAAAACCTAAACTCGACAACACCTCCTCTTTGTGCACACCAAATTTCATTAAAATCGGATTAACCGTTTAGAAGTTACCGAATTATTTCCCTCTTTTTTTTTTCCTATACCACTGTGCTGCGTCCTTCCGAATATGACCTATTTTTATCAAAACTTCAACTTTGTGCGACATGTTCTAAAATCCCAAAGCTGGGATCAGAAAACTGAAAGCACTTTTGGAAACCTCAATATGTTTTCTATTTACTCCAAAAGTATTTTCCCAGCCCTGAAAGAAATGTGGACCCTATGGGCAAAAAAGTAAAAAATCCCATTTTTGGGATTTTCATTCCTATTTTTGGGAATTGCGGGATGCCCTTTGACGTTTTCAATTTTTTTGCATTTTCATATTTGAAATGACAAATTTAACAAGCGTTGAAAATTTCATTGAGTTTTGTTCATAAATAAAGATTTTGTCATATATTACATATTTGTTTAATTTCTAAAACTATGATTTATATCAAAATTTTAATAGGGTCGCAGATAGCTACAACAATTTAGTCCATATTTATCCCTTAATATCATTTTTTAGTTAGATATGGAAATTCTCGACCCTTTACAAAAAATTTCAAGCCAATATCTCAATTACATTCAAAAATATGTTAATTTAAACCTGTGTCCTTTAATTTCATCTTTTTCATATTTTAGTATTAAGTATGACAGAACATATTTAAATCTTATATTTACCTATTTTCTATTTGTTTGCTTATCCTTATAATTGAAAGGTCCTATTATGCTTAAATTTTCAAAAATTTATAACTATTTTTTATTTATTTTTTTTATTTTTATTTATTTATTTATTCAAAAACAATGGCCGTAAGCCGATAGGGCCTAATTGGCTAGTCTACAATTAAATATACTTATAATACAAAAATATAATTCGTACATTATTTAGTAGAAAAATATATCATATATTTATAATTTTTTTAATTATAATTATAATTTTCTTATTTTTAATAGTTAGACTTGAAGTTTTGTACACACTGATTAGGATTCTATAAATTGGTGAAAATAAAGATAATATTATTAGCCTAAAAATGACAGTAAAACATAATAGGAGCGAAATGCAATAAGGTTATATAAAAGATTTTTTGCATCAAATGAGTTATACCAATTAAATATTTTATAAAAACTTAGGGGAAATGGCTGTACAATATACATTTACATAGTGGAATATCATTAAAAATAGGCTCAGGGTTAGTTATGAATTCGACAAAAAAATATTTTTAAATGCATATAATGAATGTGAAAATTTACGTTCCTGGTAAGGAATAACAGTATTCCATAAGCGCGCTATGTTAACTCGAAATGATCTCGTCATAAATAATGAAACATGTGCTGGACATATTAAAGAATGTGTTCTATTTGAAATAGTAAAGTTAAATTTATTCTGCAAATAGTCAGGTTTACCATATTTTATAGTTTTAAAAAAGAAAATCATTTTTCTCAACTGAACATATCGAAAGAAACTACAACCAAGTAAATCAACGTAATATTGAGAAACATGATCACTAATCCGAAGTCCATAAATATAACGTACTACACTATTAAAGGATCTTTTTAATCTGTCAATGTTGGTGTTTGAAGTACATGAGTAAACTTCAATACCATAAATTAATAACGGTAAACACAATGATAAAGCAACACTACGTTTTATTGAAGAGGGCAAGTAAAAACCAATATTATATAACTTTCTCAATGTCCAAGATATTCGTGAATTTACTGAATTTATATGAAAACTAAATGTTAGCTTATCATCCAAAATAATACCAAGTGTTTTATAATGAGGAACAATTTCTAATACTTCGTTATTCAGAATAATGTTTAAAGAAATAGATTGTTTAGAAAATACCATTACCTTACATTTCATGGCATTTAGTTGTAAGAAGTTACGTTTTGACCAATCAACTAAAAGATCAAGTTCAGAATTAATATGCACCTCAGAATTTTGTAGAGATAATAAGTCAAACGTTGATAAAAGCTGTATATCATCAGCATAGGTATAACATTTCAAGAAATATAATTCATGATAAATGTCATTTATATATAACAAAAATAATAATGGCCCTAACATTGACCCTTGTGGCACACCTCGGTAAATTGGAATCCTACTAGAAACTTCACGTTCTATTTGAACAAATTGACTGCGACCATGTAAGAAAGAGTAAATGAGTTTACAGGCACTTGAACTATAACCAAATGTATGTGAGAGCTTATGGATCAACAATGAATGATTAATCGAGTCGAATGCCTTACAATAATCCAAAAAAATTAAAATACTAACCAAATCCTTGTCGAAGTTTTCCCTAATAGTTTCCGTGATTTCCAGAAGTGTGCCAGTAGTACTAAATCCTTTCCTAAAACCTGATTGATGTGGATGAATCAAACTACAACTATTTAGATGATGTAACATTTGTTCCCTAATAATTAGTTCCAAAACTTTTGAACAGACTGACAAAATACTGATAGGACGATAGTCCGAACAATTCCTAGGAATCTTAACTTTCGGAATCGGTACAATCCTACCAACCTTCCAAATTTTAGGAACTACCGATGTTGTCAACACCCTGTTAATAATAAATGTTAAATGTTTTAAAATAGGCAGTATTATGAATTTAAGAAATTTAATATGAATTTGATCAGCACCTACCGCTTGAGATTTGATACTTAAAACTGCATTTAAAACATCAGTTTCCGTAACATTTGCAAAAGCAAATCCTCCAGAGGAAGGTAAATGGTCTAGACCACCATCAGCAGTTCCAGCCATACGGGAAAATTCATTAAACTCATTCAGTGAAATAGGAAACCGTTCATTTCCTGGTGATTTCACAATTCCTATAGATTTAATCTTGCACCATAACTGTTTCTGATCACATGTAGAAAAAAATCTTAAACAGTACTTCCTGCGAACACCTCTTATGATGGTTTTTAATCTGTTTCTAGCTCTGCTATAAGCTTCAAAATTCCTATCAGACCTATTTTCCCTGTAGGCACGATATGTCAAATCTCTAATACGCTTAGCACTATAAATACACTCTTCATTCATCCAATTATGTACAACGCTTTTAACTAATCTACGATTTGGTACATTATCCTCAAACAAACGATTTAAATTGGAATTAAAACATTCTACACTCTCGTCAACATTCAAACTATCATAGACGCCAGAAAAATTCATAGATTCTAATTGAAGTAAACATTGGTCGTAGCTAAGATTTGAATAATCCCTACAAAGGTATATATCCGGATTTTTAAACTGAGAAATATTACATGTTATAAATATTGCCGCATGATAGGAATTTAGAGCAGGTATTTAAAATTGATGTTTACTACTAACTAATTCTATGTCAGAGACTAGATAAAAATCTATAAGTGATGTAGATAATTGTTGAGGAGAATAATGTGTGGGTAAAGAATTGTGAACTATATATAACGACAGTCGCTCGCAAATTTCGCGAACAATAGCACCATTAATAAAAAGGTTTATATTAAAATCGCCCATCAAAATTATATTATTATACCTAGAAGAGAAATTTTCAAGGACCCTTTCACAACAAAGGAATTGACCATTAGGAAGATATATAACACCTAACAAAGCTACTGAATTGTCCTCTAAAATTATCTCCACGAAAAGTGATTCAACATTAACATCATATTGTTCATCAAAAATATTACCAGTCTTTAAATTATTCCGTATGTATAAGCAAACCCCCCACCTCTACAACCACTTCTATCCATTCTAAAAAGTTTAAAACCAGGAATTGACACAGCCGAATCATAAATAAACTCCTTATACCATGTTTCCGTTATACCAACGGCATCAATATCGCAATCCATTATCAAGTTACGAATTTCATCAAATTTAGTGCTATTTTCTCTAGGAACCAAACTTTGTGCATTGAAGTGTAGAATATTAAAGTTTGCAGAGTTTATTACAGCATTAATTTTACTGCCATCAGAGGCAATTTCACCTAAATTCTCACCTAAATTCATCATAAACCCTAAAGTGTGCACAAAAATCAATCATCCCTATTAAAAACAAATTTAACTTATTTAATATATATAAAGGCAACATAAAATAAAGGTCGCAAAAAAGCAAAAATAAATTTAAAAATATTAAAACATTCAAAATTCATTAAAATTCAAAGTAAAAAAAATTAAAAGTTTACGAATGTAATAATTATGATTTAGTGATAAATAATAATAATAGTATTTAATATTACAATAAAATAACTTAAATTTCGTATTTAATTTTTTTTTCTTTTTTATATCAAATTAATTAAATATTCAAATTTTAATAATAATTAAAAAAAAAAATAGAGATCATATTTCAAATTTTGTTTTAAAAATTTTAAATAGTTTTAGTAAGTAACAACTACAAGATAACATTATTGTTAAAAATGGCACAAATTGTAATTGCATTTTTTATTTTATTTTATAAAAAAACTAATAACAAATCATCATTATTGTGCTCAAATATTTAATTTTTTAATTTAGTTAATTTTTTATTATTTTGTTTTTCAGTTTAATTTGTAATACGATTCAATTATTTTAAATTAGCATTTGTATGTATTTATTATGTAGAAAAGAGAAAATACAAATTAAAAAGAAAAAAAAGTTTTATTAAATAGTTTTATTTATTTAAATTCAATTGATATTAATTGTCTTCAAATGTATTTTTTCCTTTTCAATAATGTTGAATTTCTATTACTTCAGATTTATTCATAGTCGATTTGGTATACTTTAAGTTGGCATATGTATTAATTATGTATTAATGGGTACACTAAATTATTTACTTTTTATTTTCATAATTGTATATAGATACAGTGATGCCAAGTGTAGGGATTTTTCCCTTTTTGTAGGGATTTTTTTCAAAAATTTCACGTGTAGGGAAAAAGGGAAAGATTTCTTACTATTGTCAAATTGTAGGGATTTTTCAATTTCATAGTTTTTAACAACTAAAAATATACTCTTTCATGTATTAAACTTTTAAATTAAAAATGAAATCAGTTTTAAGTGTATCGTTAGTAAAAATTCCGCTTGTAATTTCTACAATATATGTGCCTACATATCGCTACAAGACTGGCATAATCCAAAATTCGGCTTTCTTAAACTAAGGTCTTCAAAACATGCGACATACTAAAATCTTTCATATAGATTTATGAAATTTCAAATATGTCTATTATTTTCGATATGAAATCGATTTTTTGTAAACGTAAAAACTAAAACCCACGTTTTTGTGAATATTAGACAACTAAAAATTTAATTTCAATTTAGATGAGAAACATATTAACCTCAACTATCTGAATCTGGATTTTTAAAACCCCTTGATTTGTTTAAAAGTTATTAAAAAAATAGTTAAATGTCATTAAATATACATATCCTTTTTTTTGAAACGACTTTTTGGATTATGCCAATCTTGTAGGGCGATATATTCTGACTCCTTATAGATAGAGTAGTCGGGGGCTTAATGCAGTAACTCAGGATTGAAAAAATGAATTTAATGTTCTGAAAATTTATAAAAGTAAACCGCAAAAAGTAAACGCAAAAGTAAACCTTATTTAAAATAATTATTTTATGAAAATTTTTTTGTTGGAGGCACATAAAATAAATTTTTATCACGATTCGATATACTACCATAAATCTTTCAATTGTTTTTTTTTTAATCTTAACTGAAGAGTCAGGGTTGGAAGATTTGTATGATGTAAAATTGAAAGAAAAAAAAATTAAAATTTAAATTCTAGAAATTTCATTCCTAAAAATTAAAAAAAAAATACATACATATATGTATATTATAAAACGGAGCTAATATTTTAGTTTTTGATGTTATTTTTGTATTTTTTTAAGATAAACTTTGAAAAAAATGGAAAAAAGTAGTGTAGGGAAAAATGTAGGGAAAATAAAAAGTGTGTGTAGGGAAAAAAGGGATTTTTTCTCATAAGCGTAGGGATTTCTGAAAAAAATCTCCTGGCATCACTGTATAGATATATCAAATACATGTAAATTTATCCAATTTACACTGAGTTAATAATTTTAATTTTAATTAGTTTAAATTATAGTTATTAATAAATTTTGAGTAATAAGGTTTTTATTTGTATATTAAACAAATTAAGTAATTAATAAACATTAAATTAATATGGTAAGTGTTTCAGATTCTATTATTAGTTCAGTTTTGTTCAAATAAGTATTTGTAATTTCCATTTAAATAAAAAAATATCAATTTAATTGTGTACAAAAATTATTTTTATTATCCTCTGAAAATTTTCTATTATAAATTTATCAGTTGGGCAACTAAAAATATGTTATATAACAATATTTCAAATTATTAATTAAAATGTATTTAATTTAGGCATTAATAATCAATAAATATGAAATATGTTATAAAATTAATAATAAAGAAATACAAATACAATTTGAGTTGAATATTACTAATAAAATAACTTTAATAGTATTATTACTTTAAAAGTATTATTAATAACTTTGATTAATTACTCTCAAAATTTGCAGTAAATATGTAATTAATATTTCAAAATAAATATCTAATATTACGAAGGAGAAAAAAAAAAATAAAAAAAATTAGAAAAGAAAAAAAAAATTATAAATATATTAGTGTACACCTTGAGAAAAATACATATGTTTTATAGAATGAAATTATTAACTACATGTGTGATTATACTACACATGAGAAAAAATATCTAAATAATCAAATGCCAATTTTAAGTACTATACAAAAGGATATAAGTATGAATGATATAAATGTATAATTTTCATTTTAAAATAATATAATAATTGCAATACAGTAACTATAATATCAATATAATAATAATTACCTGATGATAACAATAATTTATAACAAATACAATTTATTTTATATTATTAAATTACACTTATTACTAATTATTATCATCTTCAGGAAGATTCAAACAGCCATCCAATAGGTTTGCACACTGCTGGCTATCCAACAAAATATTTTTTCCGTCCAGCATAAGAATTTTGGCTTTAGGATTGTCCATATTTAATAGATACAATTTTTTTATTTTCTTCTCAGACAAAAGTTTGCGACAAAGATAATTTAGTTTGCCAGACGATGGGGACAAATTGTCGTTCAGATAAATTCTGGATTCAATGGTTCCACCTATGATTTTATTTAGCAATAACGGTTCTGATTTGTGGTAATTTTTCATGATGGTGTCACGTAATTGCACGGAATTCAATTTTACTATAAAGTATTTTCTATGTTTTATGTAACAGCAATGATTAATATCTGAGAGGCTAATATCCACTCCAACAAATTTGGCTATTTTAATTGTGTTTTCACGTATCTTTTCGATGGTACAATTTAATCCACTTATCAAAATATCCGATCGATTTAAGCGTCTTTCCAACATGTTGTTCTTGTATTGAAGTTGATGATATTTGTTCTCATACGCTTTATCTGCATTTTTGACACAAGAGTAACAATTAGCAACATCCGATTTAATATTAGCAATTTCAGTATTGACTTCTTTACGAAAATCATTAACCATCTGGACTACTTTAGTTTCTAGGTTTAAAAATCCGTTATCCATTCGATGCTCAATATTTACTTTGGTATCCTCAATTTTATTTTCTATTGAAATTTTAATTTCTTCCATTCGTTTGATAATGTCATTGTTAGTATTTTCACCAACTCCAATGCCTTTTTTACAATCATTACACAAAAATTTAGAAATATTTTTACGAACGGCATTTAATAATTGTTCAGTGACACCAGCACACTTGTTATGAAAGTAAAGACCACAACTTCCACATCCAATACTAGGATTAGTTTTTGTTATATTCGTGTGGCAAATAGGACACTGGACAGGATTCTTTGGTGACACACAGTGGTATAGGAAAAAAAAAAGAGGGAAATAATTCGGTAACTTCTAAACGGTTAATCCGATTTTAATGAAATTTGGTATGCACAAAGAGGAGGTGTTGTCGAGTTTAGGTTTTGAATTTGGACCTTATAGGCCAACCAGGGGCCCGGCGGGGGGTCCTCAAATTAGGACACCTCGGCTATGTTAAATTTTTAAAACGATCCTATTTCTTCATTTGAGTTCCGATTTAAAAAAAATTTCGTATGTAGAATCTCCTCATCGAGCACTATAAAAAATGTCGTCGTAGCAGTAAATTATCTCTTATAGTTTAGGAGATATTCGCATTTGAATATTAAAATTTTAAAATTTTTACCGTCCTTACTTTAGTTTTTTTGATAATAGCAGGTCCAAATATTTCCGATTTTCGCCATTTTTTTTTATTTGCTTAACAACAAGTTTATATACCAAGCAGTGAAAGAATTATGTAAAAATCATGACTGAGTCCAAAGTTATAGGCATTTAAATTTAAAAAATTAAAAAAAGGCGATTTTTTGTCATTTTTTTGGGAAAAAAGTATCTTTTTCTTTTTAAGTTATCTAAAAAGTTTCTAAGAAGATGTATATAGAATTTATACTTTTTGGAAAGCTGACTTTACATAAAATACGATAAATGAAACAAAACCTAAAAATTTTTGATACCGAGGGGACCAGGTCCATCCAAAAAAACCCTATTTTTTATGGAAAATTAAATTTTGAGCAAAAATTCTCAAATCGCATAGTCGATATCAAATTATAGTGACCTGTTTTATATGACCCAATATGTTCTTAATCATTTTGTAACGGGTTTCGATAACCCCGCCCCTGGTATGGATATAATAGGCAAAAAACTAAAAAATCCCATTTTTGGGATTTTTTAAAACTTTTTTGGGAATTCCGGGATTTCTAATAAGAAAATTCGAAATTTTGATTTAATTTTGGATTTTAAGTAAAAAAATCTACCTAACTGTAAAATTTCATCAAAAAATATTCATAAATAAAATTTTTATTGCAATTAGAAAAATTTGTATCTTCGCAAAAACTGAATAAAAAACATTTTTTAATTTTTTTTAAAAAAAGTATTCCGCGAATTTTTTAATTTTCAAAAATTATATACAGTTTTGAAAAATAGACAAAATTACCTTTCCATTGATATATAACATGCCTACCTAATGTTTTTTAAGTGACAAATTAATTAGGGAAAACTCAACATCTTTTAGAAAATTTACCTAGCACTATTATTTTCATCCATATATGTAACAAATTTAAGAGTTAACCTTATGGATGAAAATAATAGTGCTAGGCAAATTTTCTAAAAGATGTTGAGTTTTCCCTAATTAATTTGTCACTTAAAAAACATTAGGTAGGCATGTTATATATCAATGGAAAGGTAATTTTGTCTATTTTTCAAAACTGTATATAATTTTTGAAAATTAAAAAATTCGCGGAATACTTTTTTTAAAAAAAATTAAAAAATGTTTTTTATTCAGTTTTTGCGAAGATACAAATTTTTCTAATTGCAATAAAAATTTTATTTATGAATATTTTTTGATGAAATTTTACAGTTAGGTAGATTTTTTTACTTAAAATCCAAAATTAAATCAAAATTTCGAATTTTCTTATTAGAAATCCCGGAATTCCCAAAAAAGTTTTAAAAAATCCCAAAAATGGGATTTTTTAGTTTTTTGCCTATTATATCCATACCAGGGGCGGGGTTATCGAAACCCGTTACAAAATGATTAAGAACATATTGGGTCATATAAAACAGGTCACTATAATTTGATATCGACTATGCGATTTGAGAATTTTTGCTCAAAATTTAATTTTCCATAAAAAATAGGGTTTTTTTGGATGGACCTGGTCCCCTCGGTATCAAAAATTTTTAGGTTTTGTTTCATTTATCGTATTTTATGTAAAGTCAGCTTTCCAAAAAGTATAAATTCTATATACATCTTCTTAGAAACTTTTTAGATAACTTAAAAAGAAAAAGATACTTTTTTCCCAAAAAAATGACAAAAAATCGCCTTTTTTTAATTTTTTAAATTTAAATGCCTATAACTTTGGACTCAGTCATGATTTTTACATAATTCTTTCACTGCTTGGTATATAAACTTGTTGTTAAGCAAATAAAAAAAAATGGCGAAAATCGGAAATATTTGGACCTGCTATTATCAAAAAAACTAAAGTAAGGACGGTAAAAATTTTAAAATTTTAATATTCAAATGCGAATATCTCCTAAACTATAAGAGATAATTTACTGCTACGACGACATTTTTTATAGTGCTCGATGAGGAGATTCTATATACGAAATTTTTTTTAAATCGGAACTCAAATGAAGAAATAGGATCGTTTTAAAAATTTAACATAGCCGAGGTGTCCTAATTTGAGGACCCCCCGCCGGGCCCCTGGTTGGCCTATAAGGTCCAAATTCAAAACCTAAACTCGACAACACCTCCTCTTTGTGCATACCAAATTTCATTAAAATCGGATTAACCGTTTAGAAGTTACCGAATTATTTCCCTCTTTTTTTTTTTCCTATACCACTGTGTGACATTATGAGAATGTATTAATTTATATTATTTATTTATTAGGAGTATGTGTGAATAAATATAGATTTGTTTTTTTTTTTATTAATTAGATGTTGGGTAATTTTAACTTTTACACATATTAATAGTAAAATGCAGTATTATTTTCTTTTCACCAAAAATATTATTAATTAATGTATTTGTGTGCGTAAATTATTGTATTGTTTATTTATTTTGTTTTATTTTTTTATCCATCAAGTTGACAACACTAAATATTTCTTATATGAATCTTTCAAATTCCTTTTATCCACAACATTCTTCCCACTAAATGTTACTTTTAAGATCTTTACTCTCCATCATTTCTTACATTTATTCTGTCCTTCATATGTATGTGTTTAAATCAAACGTTATATTGATATCATGTACAGTGAATCAACTACGTTTTTTGCCTACCTTTTTTTTAAGAGAATTTTGTTTTTTGTTCATAAATAAAATTCAAAAAAACAGGTAAAAAGTAAATTTATGTTTTCCAATTGAAAATAGAGATTATGTAGAATGGGAAAACCAGGAAAAAAATATAAAAATAAAAATTTTATTGCATTTGTTGTTGCATTTTATTATTTTTCATCAGAATTTGCACGGCAATAAAGTATTTTGCATATTGAAATTTCCAGTTAATTTCGTTGGGTTTTCAAATTATTTTTTAATTGCTTTTTGGAATTTATTGTTTTATTGTTAAAAGGACACGTGTTAAGTATTTTTCAATTGTAATTTTCAAAAATCATATCCTTATTGTGTGAAACTGTGTAGTTATTTGCATCAAAAATGTTTAAAGGGAAATAATGAGGCAATTCCAATATAAAAAATTAGTTTAGATTTTTAGAACAAGTATAAATCAATGAAATTCAATTATGAGATGTTTAATCAATCATTAAAAAATATAAAATATAGAAATTGATGAAATAACACAAAGAATTATTAAAAAAAACGCACTGAGTTATCTTTCAAAATCTTTAACTGCCAAAGGAGAGCGACGTGTATCCAAGCAAAAACCATTGAAGTCCTCATTTTTCTTCTCCAAAGTCCATATACGAACTTAAAAGAACACTATGTTTAAATTTGGACCTCTAAACAGACCTTAGGTTGCTTGGAAACAATATAAAGTGAACTATCGTGTGGTACGGGAAAAATACTTAATTTAGATATTTACAAATAGAGGCGGTTCTCATCACCTAAGATCCACAAAAGCAATATTTTTCAGCTAATACATACACTTATATATAGTTAGAACACAAATCAAGAATAACTATCCAAATCCAACTACGCCTACTGTATTTTATTCATAAAATAATGCATTCAAAATATGAGATAGAATATCAAAATTCTAGCATGTAATAGTTCTATAGTGGTATACGGTGATATCCCCATACTTAGAGTGGCTAGGATGGTACTTAGTGTTAGCTTTATTGAATAAGAATCAATATTATACAATTCTAAATGAAATTCACACAGTACTCCCCAAATAGTAATGTAAGTAATGTAGTAATGTAGTTTTTGTTTATCAATACAAAATGACCAAAAACCCAGATTATTTTTGTTATAATCTATAGATTTATACCCCACTAAAATTTTTTTCTAGGTCCAAATCCATTGATTTCCTAATATATCATGTATCCAATTCAAAATTACTTATTATTTTAGAAATTAAATTTTTCAATATTTGACTTAACATGAAATCTATCGTGATTTCATGTTAAGTCAAATATTGAAAAATTCTTATAGGTATATAGGATAATAAATCGGTTAAGAAATGTCCAAACTTAGACGTTCCACTACTAAAATATCTAAAAAATGCTATTCTAATACATAGGAGTAATAAAAATATTAAATTTTATAAAATAATGCAGCAATATTAAAAAAATGAACAAAAAACCTAAAAAAGCAAAAAACTTTATTGACCTCAAAAATTAACAATACGTTCACATTTTATCAAAAATCTAGTTAATTAATATCACGATTTTACTTTTTATGGTAGAAAATTAAAATATAAGATATTCTTTAAAAAGTACAACAAACAAATTGCTTTATTTTGCTAAAAATAATTGTTCAGATAAAGTTTTTTCTTAAAATTTATAAAATTTTACATAGGCAAATTACTTAATTGATTCACTGTATATGTATATACATATATGGAAACAAATGTAGATTTATTCTATTGTAGTTTTTGGTGTCCATTAAATGTTGTGTTGAATTTTGATTTATTTATATTTATTTCACTTATATAGATTGTAATATGCATTAATATGAGAAAAGTAATTTTTAAAGCAATTAAAATATTTATTTGTATTTTGTAAAATTAATTAGATGTTGGGTTGAAACTTGTTTAATTCTAACTTTTACACATATTAATAGTAAACTTTCCACCAAAAATATTGATAATTAATGTATTTGTGTGCGTAAATGATTGTATTTTTGATTTATCTTGTTCTATTTTTTTTATTCATCAAGATGACAACACTAAATATTTCTTTCTTCAAATTCCTTTTATCCACAATATTCATACCACTAAATGTTACTTTTAAAATCTTTTACTCTCCGTAATTATACCCACCATCAAAAAAGATGGGGGGTATATTGATTTTGTCATTCCGTTTGTAACACATCGAAATATTGGTCATAGACCCACAAAAGTATATATATTCTGGGTCCTCATTAAATTCTAAGACGATCTAGCCATGTCTGTCCGTCTGTCCGTCCGTCTGTCTGTCTGTCTGTCTGTCTGTTGAAAGCACGATAGAGTCCGAATGGAAAGAGCTAGAGGGTTGAAATTTCACATAAATATTTTTTATAGGTAAGGTTTGTTTGGTATTGAAAATGGGCAATATCGGTCCACGTTTTCGGATAGCCCCCATACAAGTGGCCCCTCGAAAAGCAGCTCTAACAGCCATAACTTGTTTAAAAATATGAATATAGCGATGAAATTCGACATAAGTAAGTTTCTTGTGATCCAAAATCACTGTGCAAAATTTTATGAGGATCGGTCCATAATTGACCCTACCCCCCATATAAGGTCCCCTTCAGAAAATGACTTTAACGCTCATTACTGGCTTAAAAATTCTAGTATATAGATGAAATTCGACATAAGTAAGTTTCATACGAGTCAAAATCTATCTAAAAAATTTTATGTTGATCGGTCCATGATTGACCCTACCCCCCATATAAGGTCCCCTTCAGAAAATGACTGCAATGCTCATTAATGACTTAAAAATACGAGTGTAGCGATGAAATTCGACACAAAAAAATTTAATACGAACCAAATTCTGTCTACCAAATTTTATGAGGATCGACCCATAATTGACCCTACCCCCCTATATAATGTCCCCTTCAGAAAATTACTTTAACGCTTATAACTGGCCTAAAAATATGAATATATAGATGAAATTCGACATAAGTAAGTTTCATTCGAGTCAAACGAGGTTTGATGGTGGGTATATAAGATTCGGCATAGCCGAATATAACACTCTTACTTGTTTTTTTTTGCATTTATTTTATCATTCATATGTATGTGTTTAAATCAAACGTTATATTGATATCATGTTTATTGATATCATGTATATGCATATACATAAATGGAAACACATGTAGATTTATTCTGTTTTAATTTTTAGTGTCAATTAAATGTTGTGTTGTATTTTAATTTATTTATATTTATTTCACTTTTGCGGATTGTAATATGCATTAATATGAGAAAAGTAATATTTAAAGTAGTTAAAGTAGTTTAAAGTAGTTAAAATATCATGTATGTTTTTTTTTAGCTTGTCTTAACACCAAGTCCATGTGAGATATTCCAGTCAAATTTATTTTGTTAAAGTTTTTCGGGATTATTATCAAAACACACTTATATTTATATTCAACTAGCTATACCCTGTGTGCTTTGCTACCCTAAAAGGAATATGTATAAATAAATACCAGATTTTTTATATGTAACATATGAAAGATGTCAAGCAAATTATTGCAAGTTCGCCAGTTTCTATCTATCGCCAATTTCTATCTATCTATAAAAAATTTGAATAATATAAGAGTTTCCAATATGCACGAAATTTTGTATTTAATTCATATATGTTGTGCCAAGCCACCCATTGAAAGTCCGCCCGTTATGCTCTAAATGTTCACATGAATTTCAAAGTTCTCCATGTAAAATTTGAAGATTCTAGCTCTAATAGTTTCTCAGATATACGAATTTTTCTATTTGATTCATGTGGGGGCTTCAAGACCCCCCAGATGAAAGACCGCTTTTTTCCTCCAAAATGTTCAAATGAATATTTAAGTTCTTCGTGCAAAATTTGAAGAATTTAGTTCCATTAATTTTCCAGATAAACGAATTTTTGTCTTTAATTAATATAGGAGGTGCCGCTCCCCTCATGGGTAGTCCGCCAATTTATTACCCAAAATGTTTTGATGGAGGTTAAAGTTTTTCGTGCAAAGTTTTAAGATTCTAACTGTAATAGTTTCCAAGATAAACGTATTTTTGTATTTAATTTATATGGGAGGTGCCACGTGCAAAGTTTTAAGAATTTAGTTCTATTAGTTTCCCAGATCAACGAATTTTTGTTTTTAATTAATATGGGAGGTGCCGCTCCCCTCATGGGTAGTCCCCCAATTTATTACCCAAAATGTTTACATGGATGTTAAAGTTCTTCGTGCTAAATTTTAAGAATTTAGTTATATTAGTTACCCAGATAAACGAATTTTTGTGTCTAATTTATATGGGAGGTGCCACGCCCCCTAATGCTAGTCCGCCTACTTTTTGTCCTAAATGATCATATTGACACTAAAGTGGCTCCGAAAAAATTTATATATATAGAAGATAAGCTCAGAATTAAATATTAATCACTTTTTTACATAGATCATATTTTATAATTCAAATTATTTAATATTTTCAAAGATTTTTTTGCTTTTGCTTCATGACCGCGAATTTTTCTCAACCGCACATATTGACGTTGCTAGACGTTTTTTACCTAAATTTTTTCGACAGATCATTTCGTTCTGTTTCGTTTATGATCATTTAGGTAAAAATATACAGGTAATGATAATTTCGATTCATTCCCTATAAGAAATATCAATGACTGAATTACAGGTTATAGTAATATAGTCCTAAATGTTAATAGGTAGACAATTTGTAATTTTTTACTTTGAAATACCTGTATCGGAAATGACAAGAATCGGTATATAAGTAAACTTCTTAGATTTTAAGTACCATATTTAATAAATCTACAATGAAGATTACATTAAACGAAGAGTTGTGTTCCGTTTTATGGAGTGTATCTTCAAAAGGGCCAGAAAGAATTGAAGACATTTCAAATTATATAAAAACTACATATAGTAGAAAAGTAGACAAAACAGGCATATCAAAAATTTAAAACTTTTTGATGTAAAAAGTAAGTCTGTGGATGGAAATCAAAAGAAATTTCGATTAAAATTTTGTAGTTGGATGGAAACTACTACGGAAATCTCAACTTTCAACACATCAACAGGAGCGCCTTGCAAGTCATACGAAGACTTATGTTCAAGGTCAAAAAAAAAGAGGGTCACACAAAAACTTTTTTCAATCTCAAATGAGGAAATTGCTGATACATTTAACGAAATGCTGAAAAAGGAAAACCAACCTATGGATGTCGTACATATTGCAACTATTCTTCCTAATGCATCACCAAAACGACTTAAGCGAATTGTGGAAAGTATACCAACTCCAACATCACAATCAAATTTTACTGAAGAGGAAGCAATAGCGCTTATGTTGGAACTGGGTCTCAGTCGAAATAAGTACCAAATATTAAGGAAAGCTCTGCATGAAAAAGGACACAATATATTACCATCATAGAAGGCGATCTAGGAAAAAAAAAAAAACAAACTATCCTACCATCACCTATTGCTGTTAATGATGTGGAAGCTTGTATTGATATATCATCTTTGCTCGAAAACACAGGATCAAGAATTGTGTCAGACTTTTCAGAAGACCAACTTAGGAAAATTCATAACTGTGATGTTGTCTTAATATGTAAGTGGGGATGTGACGGTTTATCAGCACTTCCAGAATACAAACAAGCTTGTGGAAGTCGGACATTAGCAGACTACAAAAGTGTATTTATGTCATCATTAGTGCCATTACGAATTCGTTCATATTCCCTTAATCCATCATCGTCAAGCATGGGAAATTCATTTGAAGATATATATATATATCAATACAACTCCGGGTTCAAAAAATTTTTGTAGACCCATTGGATTTGAACATATAAAGGAGTCAAAGAAAACAACAAAAGATTTAGTGGAATATTTAAAAGATGAAATAAATGCACTGGAGCCCATTTGCATAAAAATAAAGGAATTCTCTATTAACGTATCATATCAGCTAAGCTTAACAATGATTGATGGAAAGGTCAGCAATGCCATAACAGAAACTTCTTCCTTCTGGAGATGCTCAATATGTAATGAGAAAAAGTCGCAATTCTCAAATATAAATAAAAGCAGAAGTATTAATGAAGAAGACCTGTCTTTCGGAATTTCACCACTTCATGCCAGAATACGATTTTTGGATTACTTTTTACACATAGCATACGACCTCAAATATAGAGGTGTGCCAGAGAATCTTACTAAATCAACAAAAAATAATGAAGAATTGAAAGAACTGAGAGCTGCGGAAAAAAGCAGAATCCAAGAAGAATTTAAAGTTCAGATGGGATTAAACATCGACAAACCACTTCCAAGTTGCGGTAGTACAAATGACGGTAATACGGCGAGAAGGTCTTTTCGTGATTTTGAAATTACTTCAAAAATAACTGGAATCGACAAGGAGTTGCTTCGAAGAGTTAACACTATTTTAATGGCACTGAATAGTAAACATAAAATTAATGGAAATCGATTTGGGGAATATACATCTGAAATTTCTAAATTACTTGTATCTCTGTATCCATGGAGGGAACTAACACCAACAGTACACAAAGTATTGTGTCATGGTCAAATAATAATTGAATCGAATATTCTTCCACTTGGAGAGTTAACAGAAGAAGCCCAGGAAGCGAGATTTTAAGCATGTTCAACTATTCAGCTCAAGAAAATGCTCCAGGCAATCACAGAATGAAGATATTTTTAATAGTTTACTTCTATCTTCTGATCCTGTTCTTTCAACTATACGAAAAAGATGGATTTGTTATGAAACTTTATCATCTCAAAACAAGGAAGATTTAAAGGACTTATATTACCTTCTGGATATGTATACCGATATGACAGATTATTTTATAGAAAATAAGTAGTGTTAGGAATTAACTATATAAGTAGGTTGTAAGAATTAATTGTATTATGTTTAAGATAAACATTTCAAAAAAAAAGCTATTATACTAACTGATGATATTGTATTAAATTGTGTTTTATATTTCGGTGGGCGGGAAAGGTAATTTGTGTGGGGTGATTTAGGTGTTGTTGTGCGTGGCTCATAATAAAATTATAACTTTTTATTGTATATACAATGTTATAGTCTTTAATAAAATAATTAACTAAATAATTTTAAAAATTGTCCAAATATTTTATTCAACACCAAATGTATGTTCTGTCATACTTAATACTAAAATATGAAAAAGATGAAATTAAAGGACACAGGTTTAAATGAACATATTTTTGAATGTAATTGAGATATTGGCTTGAAATTTTTTGTAAACGGTCGAGAATTTCCATATCTAACTAAAAAATGATATTAAGGGATAAATATGGACTAAATTGTTGTAGCTATCTGCGACCCTATTAAAATTTTGATATAAATCATAGTTTTAGAAATTAAACAAAACAAACATTAAACAAACATATTACATATATATGACAAAATCTTTATTTATGAACAAAACTCAATGAAATATTCAACGCTTGTTAAATTTGTCATTTAAAATAAGAAAATGCAAAAAAAAAAATTGAAAAGGTCAAAGGGCATCCCGCAATTCCCAAAAATAGGAATGAAAATCCCAAAAATGGGATTTTTTACTTTTTTGCCCATAGGGTCCACATTTCTTTCAGGGCTGGGAAAATACTTTTGGAGTAAATAGAAAACATATTGAGGTTTCCAAAAGTTCTTTCAGTTTTCTGATCCCAGCTTTGGGATTTTAGAACATGTCGCCCAAATTTGAAGTTTTGATAAAAAATAGGTCACATTCGGAAGGACGCAGTGGCAACCTTTTCAAAAAATAGGACAAGTTTTTTACGCCAAAGCGTTCTGCGTAAAGATACCTTTTAGAAAACTATAAAATTGTTATATGTTCTTAAAGAAAATTTTATTTTATTAATAAAAGAGTTAAGACACATTTTTGGCAAAAAAACGCCAAAAATCTAAAATTTTTTGAATTTTTAAATTAAAAAACGTATATTTTTGGATCTGTAAACGATATTGATCTGAAATTTTTTGTATATTATTGGAAATTTTGTTGTCTAACTAACAAGAAAAAATTGAGTCCATTTGGTCCAAAATTACGCCCGGTATTCAAAAAAGGCGGACAAAGGTATGGCAAATTTTGTATCACTAAATTTTTAAATGCCTATAACTCGGATATTATAAGAGATATGTAGTATGTTTTTCAAGCATGTTTTTTCAAGATCTCGTCGAGCGCTTTCACAAAGTATAAAAATCTTTGTATTTGGGTGAAAAAAAATGGTACGAGTTTAAAAATTTTACATGTCGTAGGTACCCTACTTTGAGCCGCCACAGCGCCGTCCCTGGGGCATCTGCAGGGTTCATCTTCAAAACTTAAACTCGAATACTCCTTGGCTACGCTCACGCCAAATTTTATCCCGATCGGATCAGCCGTTTAGAAATGCCAGATTTATTTCCAAAAAATTTCCATTCTGCCCCACTGTGCACCATCAGTGGTGATAGAGGGTATATATAACTTTGTCATTCCGTGTGTAATACCAAGAAATATTCATCTGAGACCAAACAAAGTATATATATTCTGGGTCCTGATGAAATTCTGAGTCGATTTAGCTATGTCCGTCTGTCCGTCCGTCTGTCTGTCTGTGTAAAACACGCTCACGTTAAAACGAAGCAATATAATTTAACCAAATTCACCCGAAATATTCACTATTATCCGGTACATTTTGTATTGAAAATGAGCAAAATCGGTTCACATCGGGAAAAGTTATGAATCAAAATTTAAAACAACTCCGAAAAAAATAAGCATGTTTTACACATTCTGATGTAATTTTCTCGAAAACTATGCAAGATAATTTCATGAAAGTCATCATACGTTCGTTTCTACACAAGATATTGATTCCTGCTGAAAATTGCCAGAATCGGTCAATAATTTCATATACCTCCCATACAAAAGTACATATTCCCGGAAAATTAGTTTTTTCTTAATAACTTCCGTTAGAATGTTGATATCTTCACAAAACTTTACAAATTAAAATCTTATGTCAATAGAATTCATTGGGAGAAAACATTTTTTGGATCGGTCCATAATTGGTATTAGCTCCCATACAGGGTCCCCTCCCGAAAATCACTTAAAAGCACATAACTCATTACTAAATTAAGATATCCATATAAAATTTGGTACAAGTATTGCTCTCATATACAGAAATATTTTTATGCAATTTTTTTGCGATCGGTCCATAATTTGTCATAGCTCCCATACAAGGACCCTTAACGAAAATCACTTAAACGCGCATAACTCATTACTAAATTAAGATATCCATATAAAACATGGGATAGGTATTGCTAATATGCACAGAAATATTACTATGAAATATTTTTCCGATCGGTCCATAATTGGTCATAGCTCCCATACAAGGACCCTTCCCGAAAATCACTTAAACACACATAACTCATTACTAAATTAAAATGTCCATATAAAGTTTGGTGCAAGTATTGCTCATGTGCACAGAAATATTACTATGAAATTTTTTTCCGATCGGTCCATAATTGGTCATAGCTCCCAACAAGGTCCCCTCCCGAAAATCACTTAAACACACATAACTCATTACTAAATTAAAATATCCATATAAAGTTTGGTACAAGTATAGCTCTCACATATAGAAATATTACTATGAATTTTTTTTCCGATCGGTCCATAATTGGTCACAGCTCCCATACAAGGTCACCTCCCGAAAATCACTTAAATGCACAATATTCATTGCCAAATAATGATATAGATACAGAATTTTGAAATTTTGTCTTTATATACATAATAATTGGTCCTAGGTCCTTTTACGAAAATCTCTTAAACGCACATTACTCATTACTAAATAAAGCTATTGATACAAAATTTGGCACAAATATTAGTTTGGTATACAAAAATTCTATTTCAAGATTTTTTCATGATCGGTCTATAACATGGGTGCGGTCGGTGCCATGCAAGTGTCCCTTCAGAAAATCACTTGAACACACATTACTTATTACAAAATTACGATATAGATACAAAATTTGACTGAAATATAGTTTTTATGTACAGAAATTTTGCTTAAAGAATATTTTACGATCGGTCTATAATTGGTCATATCTCCCATACTAGGTCCTGCCCCTAAAAACAATTTGTGTAGAACAAAATTATATATATGTATTTTGAAAATCCTTAAATCTTTTACACACATGCATACATGCACATTATTAAATATCGTTAAAGCATATCTAAGGGCGCTATACAAATATAAAAGAAAATGGGGTTTGTAATGTTCAACAAATCTTGGAATTGTAACAGATTTAAGCTGTTTAAATCTTGGTGTTTTTCTATTTAAGACATGAGAAAACTTATTTCTAAAAATATTTGATCAATTAAAAAACTATTAATATAAAAGTAGCTGGTGGAGGGTATTTAAGATTCAGCTCAGCCGAATATAGCACTCTAACTTGATTTGTATATATCATCTTCAATTATGTTAGTTATGATATTCATGCCAATCACGATTTATTTAGTGATGGATCACCTAACATAAAGTTGTTCCATTCGTTAATATTGAAGTTAAACGAATGATCTGGTTGTGCTCCAGTCAGTTGTGGTAAAATCAGTGCCTCTGTTTCTATGGACTGGTCGCTTAAAAATCGTGGTTTCATTGTTAATTTTATTTTCGATTTTGAACCACTACTCCTCCAAGACCATGTATTTCTGTTTTGCATTTAAGCACTAATATTTGGGAAGCTTCCTCTGATACCGTTGTAACTTGAGACCATGCAGGGACTTCACCTTCACTTGTGCTGTAGCAAGTAACACATTTGCTGGTGAATGTGTACTCATTGAACTAGCAGTGTTATTTGCTGCTGTTCCTGTTGATTTTCCAAAATTTATATCTAAACGTGCAGATGCATTCTTCCACATACTTGGCATTTTGTTTTCGTGAAGCATCTCTTATTCATCCTATGGTTTAGGCAGATATTACACATTTTTGCTTGTCGAACCCAGGAATTCCGCTTTTCTACCGTTAATGCTATAAAATTATTGCACTCACGGATTTTATGGCCGCCTCTTCTACAATAGTTGTAGTAATATCATATAAAATGAGCCCTTCTTTATATGGCTTTCTAATTATAATTCTCGCTATTATTGGGTCAGCACCTTTCAAACTAACTCCCATTGCTTTTAATGCTGGCATGCTTTCATTCGTAATATTCAGCAAGTTTCTTAGGCTGCTCCCCGACATGATGTTGGTACTGGGCTGATCCAATATTTTATTCACCAATTTTGTGAACAAAATTCCTTTATTACCAAATCTTTGGTTTAAAATCTCCCAGGCAGTTTAATATTTGTTTTCCGTTATCGGAAGGTTTTGTATAATTTTCAGAGCTTTTCTTCTGACGTGAGTTTTTAACTTCACTAACTTCTCCACAGCTGGAAGTTTATTCATATGAACAAATCGATTGAACATATTGTGAAATGAGCACCATTCTTCCATATCTCCATTAAATATTGGTATTTATATTGTTTCCAATACCACCGCTTTCATCTCTTCTTGCATTGCGGACATTTTTATTAATATTCCGTTCTACTAATTCACGGTGGATTTGTTTTACATCCAGCATGATTTTTTCCCAAGAGCTTTTTTTGTGCTCGAGTATTAGAATGTTTTCTGCTTCAATCTCAGATAAACTTTCTTCTAATTTTCGTATTTCTCTACGAAATTGAATGAGCAAGTTGGACGTCACTTCCTCTTCTTTTCTTATGCCGGCTTCATCATGGTTTTGCACCTTCTCTTCTTTGGAAGTATTTTTGTAAGGAACCTCCAGTTATTCCGGGTTTGAAGCTGGGGTAGTGCTCAGTCTAGTCCAGGATTCCTTTACATAAAATGTTAATACACGCTTTCAAATGTTCTTTTTTTTCTATCTCTCGAGCTTTATTGAACACTTTTATGCTTATATTTTTTTTTTTTTCTTTTCAAGTATTTTTAATACTTATATCACTTAACACGAACTTGTCTCGCTGGCCGGGTTGTGAACGTGTGACGCGTGTCGGTGTCCCTTCAATCCTGCCCTCTAACTCCTACCTTTGGGAATATCTTATAGTATTTTGCAAATTAAAAGATGTTTTAAGTTCTTTTATTTCTTCGCAAGAGCTAAGTTACAGCTCCCTTGTGTTAAGCGAAGTGTGTCTTTATTGAAAAAGTTCTTAGATTATATAGTAATTAATTGCTTACACAGCATTATTCATAAAGTGGATAGTGTAACAATTGGACAGAACATTGAACGCAAGAAATACATACAAACAAAGCCACGATCAGTAAAATATTTAAAGTATTGACTGTTTAATCGACTTTGTAATATGATATTATTTTTAATTGCTTTTTCAATATTCTGTCGGCATAAGCGATACATGTTTTATGCTACACTTCCCTTTTACAGAAGAATGTTCATACCCTTTTTAAATGTATGGACATTCTTTAACAAATTATTACTATAATCTTAATAATTAATTTTATTACAAATATGGGAATAAACATCTTATTTATTACTTAAACACATGCGCATATGTTACTAAGGATAATGTTAATTATATTATTTGTTGAAAATCTTAAGTCTATTCTTATGAACTATTTGCTCTTTTTTATTTTTCTTATCTACTATAGTTACATTATTTCTTAAATCTATGTTTTTTATTTCGTAAGGTCCTTTATATTGTGGATCTAATTTGTGACCTACTTCATTTTTAACTAAAACTAAATCTCCCACTTTTAATTTATAATCTAACAATGTCTTATCATAATTTAATTTCTGTTTTAACTTATACCTATCAATTATTTCTCGTGCTCTCTTATGTGCTATTTCTAACCTATATCTAACTTCCTTAGCATAATCTTCTACATTATATAAAGGTGATATTGTATGAACCTTATCAAATTGATGAAACCCATTAGGAGTCTTACCGAAAACTAACTCATAAGGGCAATAGTCATGCACCGTAGATGGCGTGGTATTGAAACAGTAAGTCAAATACCTGAGCCATTCATCCCAATCGCTTTTGTCAACGGATATGTATGATCTTACATATTCGTTGAAGGTTCTATGACTTCTTTCTATAGTTCCTAGCGTCTGGTGATGATGAGCAGTCGATGTAATATTTTCTATCTTCAAAAGGTTACATAATTCATTAAGCACCGAATTTTTGTACTCTGTACCCATGTCCGTAATGAACGTCTTCATCGGTCCATAAGTAAGAATAAAATGTTCAAATATGGCTTTCGCAACTGATTTTGCGCTTTTATCTTGAATAGGTACCGTTACAAGATATTTTGTCATGTCGCATATTATTGTGACAGCATATGAATTTCCTTTATATGATTTTGGTAGTGGACCTATAGTGTCCACTATTACCGTATCAAATGGTTTAGCTGGTGTATTTGTCAAAGTCAATGGCATTTTTGTGTGTTTTGTAATTTTAGCCGACTGGCATTTTTGGCACACTTTAACATATTTCGTAATATCACGAGTCATGTTCTTCCAGAAATAGTATCTTTTTATTTTACTAAGAGTTCTTGAAACACCAGAATGTCCGCCCTCCGCTGGATCATCATGATATCGTTTCATTATCTCTGTTATAAACTTAGCATTTGTTACGTGGATCACCTCATTAAGTAGCGCTACTTTCAATACTTTTAATAATTTATTGCCCATTTCCTTAAATTCATTAATAGAGACAAATTCGAAAATTTTCTCACTAGGTGCCACTTGTAATTTATTAATTTTTAGTTTACCGGCCACTTCTTCGAGCCTTGGGAAAAATTGTCCTAAGTCAAATTTCCCATTGATAAACAATTCATTTATTATCATACATGCAAGTTTCGATTTACCACGTTTAATATAAAATGTATGTGGGTCAATTTTTAGCTTGCAAAATTTTCTGACGTCAAAATTCATAATTGGGTTAAATACATTGGGCTTCTCATGTTTATTTTCTAAATGCTTTTTGTTTAATGTAACTGGAGATTTTTCAAGTGAATCTTTTGCCATTGATCGTGTTGTTATTTTGTATACATTGTTATTTTTATTGTTCATTTCTTTCAAATCATCTGTGGTTATACGCGATAATGCGTCAGCAACATAATTATCTTTTCCCCTAAGATATTCAACTCTAAAATCATATTCCTCTAAATCAAGTCTCATTCTTGTTAATTTTGAACTTGGATTTTTCATAGAAAATAAATAAGATAATGGTCTGTGATCAGTGCGGACTAAGAAATGTTTTCCATATATGTACGGTCTAAAATGCATAATAGCCCAGTGTATAGCTGTTAACTCCTGTTCTATAGTTGATTTATTGCTTTCGCCCTTTGTAAATACTTTTGAAGCATATGCGACTGGAAGATGCTTTCCATTGTGTTCTTGTGTTAGAAAGGCACCACAAGCTTGTTTGCTTGCATCAGTTGTTATACAAAATTCTTTTGTATAACAACTGGATACTGGATACTGAAGCAATGTTGGACTCATTAATGCCTTTTTTAGATGTTTAAAAGCCAAATCACAAGCCTCAGTCCATTTGAATTCAACATTTTTCTTCGACAGCCGTGTCTTCTATAATAGTTGCAAAAGGCTACAAATCGTCTTGCCTCGTCAGCGTTTTTTGGTGTTGGATAGTTTTCAACTGCGCTATATTTGCTATCGTCTGGGAGTATTCCTTTATCCGTACATTTATGTCCCAGATATGTTACCTCTTTCCTGAAGAACGTACATTTCTCAGGGTGCAACTTGAGATTATATTTCCTACATAACTCAAACACATTTGTTAAATTCGAAAGCATGTGCTTTTCGGAACAACCTAGTACTACTAAATCGTCCATATACAAGAAAGCTTGGTCGGGCCTTAGACCGCTGAAAGCAATTGTCATCATTCTTTGGAATGAATTTGGGGCTATTTTTAAACCATAAGGTAATCTAGTAAATCTGTATGATCCATTACTAGTTGAGAAAGACGTAAGATCTCTAGAATCCCTTTCTAGACCTATTTGATGAAAACCTGACATTAAATCCAAACAGGAAAAATATTTTGCTCTGCCAAGTTGATCCAAGATATCATCAATTCTTGGTATCGGGAATTCATCTTTCACTACGTGAAAGTGATGAGGAATCAAAAACTGCGTGTATCTTAGATCAAAAAATATCGTACCAAGGGATCTAATTTTGCCTTCACCTATTCCACTTAATGTTGTTATATGGTTAGTATTTAATTTTTTAAAGGCATACTGGAGTTTTAGCAAGGATATGTCTGCACCTGTGTCTACTAGCAATGTTATTAATTCTTTAGTTTTATTAATCTGTAGTTTTATGAAAATGCTTAAGTTGAGGTTAAGATTGTACACTTTTTTATTTACTGTTCTAATCCTAGGGGAGCGTTCTGGTTTTCCGAATCGCTGTCAGATAGATTGGCTGCTTTCACATAATTTCCGCGGTTGTTGCCTCGCTGCAATCTATTTCTGTTTCTGTTGTTATAATTGTTATTATTATTTCTAAATCCATTTCTGTTCGGATTTCTAAAGCCGTGGTTGTCTACAAAGTTATTGTTACTTCTATTGTAATTTCTTTTCCTATCATAATTATTCTGTCTTTGTCCATAATACAGTACGGCGTTTTGTTGTCCTGTTGCCCCGGGTCAACTGTTTACAAACTTACTAACAACTTCGTTCATACTGTTAAATTGACCTGCTTCCATGATAAGTTTTACTTTATCAATTGTGCAGTTTTTAGTAAGTGCCTTTACGGCAACCTGCGTTGAATATTTGCTTGCCAATTCGCAAGACAAGCCATCCGATATATACGCGTTTTCTAATGATTTTGTAAGATTTTCTATCTCTGTACAATATGCATTTGCTGTTTTATTATTTTGTCTTATGTTTATTATTTTTGCTGATAATTCTTCCACCGATTCTCCCTTAACAGTACTATTCAATTTGCCAACAATTTCTGCTATGGTCGCTTCATTGTTAATTAAATTTCTAGCAGTTCCTTTTAGTTTAGTTTTTATAAGAGACACTGCTGCACAGTGGGGCAGAATGGAAATTTTTTGGAAATAAATCTGGCATTTCTAAACGGCTGATCCGATCGGGATAAAATTCGGCATGAGCGTAGCCAAGGAGTATTCGAGTTTAAGTTTTGAAGATGAACCCCGCAGATGCCCCAGGGACGGAGCTGTGGCGGCTCAAACTAGGGTACCTACGACATGTAAAATTTTTAAACTCGTGCCATTTTTTTGTTTTTCACCCAAATACAAAGATTTTTATATTTTCTGAAAGCGCTCGACGAGATCTTGAAAAAACATGCTTGGACATACTACTTATCTCTTATAATATCCGAGTTATAGGCATTTAAAAATTTAGTGATACAAAATTTACCATACCTTGGTCCGCCTTTTTTTGAATACCGGGCGTAATTTTGGACCAAATGGACTCAATTTTTTCTTGTTAGTTAGACAATAAAATTTCCAATAATATACAGAAAATTTCAGATAAATATCATTTACAGATCCAAAAATATACGTTTTTTAATTTAAAAATTCCAAAAAAGTTAGATTTTTGCCGTTTTTTTTGCCCAAAATGTGTCTTAACTCTTTTATTAATAAAATAAAATTTTCTTTAAGAACATATAACAATTTTATAGTTTTCTAAAAAGAATCTTTACGCAGAACGCTTTGGCGTAAAAAACTTGTCCTATTTTTTGAAAATGTTACCACTGCGTCCTTCCGAATATGACCTATTTTTTATCAAAATTTCAACTTTGGGCGACATGTTCTAAAATCCCAAAGCTGGGATCAGAAAACTGAAAGCAGTTTTGGAAACCTCAATATGTTTTCTATTTACTCCAAAAGTATTTTCCCAGCCCTGAAAGAAATGTGGACTCTATGGGCAAAAATGTAAAAAATCCCATTTTTGGGATTTTCATTCCTATTTTTGGGAATTGCGGGATGCCCTTTGACCTTTTCAATATTTTTTTTGCATTTTCTTATTTGAAATGACAAATTTAACAAGCGTTGAAGATTTCATTGAGTTTTGTTCATAAATAAAGATTCTGTCATATATTACATATTTGTTAAATTTCTAAAACTAAGATTAAATCAAAATTTTAATAGGGTCGCAGATAGCTACAACAATTTAGTCCATATTTATCCCTTAATATCTTTTTTTAGTTAGATATGGAAATTCTCGACCCTTTACAAAAAATTTCAAGCCAATATCTCAATTACATTCAAAAATATGTTCATTTAAACCTGTGTCCTTTAATTTCATCTTTTTCATATTTTAGTATTAAGTATGACAGAACATACATTTGATGTTGAATAAAATATTTGGACAATTTTTAAAAATTATTTAGTTAATTATTTTATTAAGGACTATAACATTGTATATACAATAAAAAAATTTATTATGAGCCACGCACAACAACACCTAAATCACCTCACACAAACCACCTTTCCCGCCCACCGAAATATAAAACACAATTTAATACAATATCATCAGTTAGTATAATAGCTTTTTTTATTTGAACTGTTTATCTTAAACATAATACAATTAATTCTTACAACCTACTTATATAGTTAATTCCTAACACTACTTATTTTCTATAAAATAATCTGTCATATCGGTATACATATCCAGAAGGTAGTATAAGTCCTTTAAATCTTCCTTGTTTTGAGATGATAGAGTTTCATAACAAATCCATCTTTTTCGCATAGTTGAAAGAACAGGATCAGAAGATAGAAGTAAACTATTAAAAATATCTTCATTCTGTGATTGCCTGGAGCATTTTCTTGAGCTGAATAGTTGAACATGCTTAAAATCTCGCTTCCTGGGCTTCTTCTGTTAACTCTCCAAGTGGAAGAATATTCGATTCAATTATTATTTGACCATGACACAATACTTTGTGTACTGTTGGTGTTAGTTCCCTCCATGGATACAGAGATACAAGTAATTTAGAAATTTCAGATGTGTATTCCCCAAATCGATTTCCATTAATTTTATGTTTACTATTCAGTGCCATTAAAATAGTGTTAACTCTTCGAAGCAACTCCTTGTCGATTCCAGTTATTTTTGAAGTAATTTCAAAATCACGAAAAAACCTTCTCGACGTATTACCGTCATTTGTACTACCGCAACTTGAAAGTGGTTTGTCGATGTTTAATCCCATCTGAACTTTAAATTCTTCTTGGATTCTGCTTTTTTCCGCAGCTCTCAGTTCTTTCAATTCTTCATTATTTTTTGTTGATTTAGTAGGATAGTTTGTTTTTTGTCCTGGATCGCCTTGTATGATGCACAGTGGTATAGGAAAAAAAAAAAGAGGGAAATAATTCGGTAACTTCTAAACGGTTAATCCGATTTTAATGAAATTTGGTATGCACAAAGAGGAGGTGTTGTCGAGTTTAGGTTTTGAATTTGGACCTTATAGGCCAACCAGGGGCCCGGCGGGGGGTCCTCAAATTAGGACACCTCGGCTATGTTAAATTTTTAAAACGATCCTATTTCTTCATTTGAGTTCCGATTTAAAAAAAATTTCGTATATAGAATCTCCTCATCGAGCACTATAAAAAATGTCGTCGTAGCAGTAAATTATCTCTTATAGTTTAGGAGATATTCGCATTTGAATATTAAAATTTTAAAATTTTTACCGTCCTTACTTTAGTTTTTTTGATAATAGCAGGTCCAAATATTTCCGATTTTCGCCATTTTTTTTTATTTGCTTAACAACAAGTTTATATACCAAGCAGTGAAAGAATTATGTAAAAATCATGACTGAGTCCAAAGTTATAGGCATTTAAATTTAAAAAATTAAAAAAAGGCGATTTTTTGTCATTTTTTTGGGAAAAAAAGTATCTTTTTCTTTTTAAGTTATCTAAAAGTTTCTAAGAAGATGTATATAGAATTTATACTTTTTGGAAAGCTGACTTTACATAAAATACGATAAATGAAACAAAACCTAAAAATTTTTGATACCGAGGGGACCAGGTCCATCCAAAAAAACCCTATTTTTTATGGAAAATTAAATTTTGAGCAAAAATTCTCAAATCGCATAGTCGATATCAAATTATAGTGACCTGTTTTATATGACCCAATATGTTCTTAATCATTTTGTAACGGGTTTCGATAACCCCGCCCCTGGTATGGATATAATAGGCAAAAAACTAAAAAATCCCATTTTTGGGATTTTTTAAAACTTTTTTGGGAATTCCGGGATTTCTAATAAGAAAATTCGAAATTTTGATTTAATTTTGGATTTTAAGTAAAAAAATCTACCTAACTGTAAAATTTCATCAAAAAATATTCATAAATAAAATTTTTATTGCAATTAGAAAAATTTGTATCTTCGCAAAAACTGAATAAAAAACATTTTTTAATTTTTTTTAAAAAAAGTATTCCGCGAATTTTTTAATTTTCAAAAATTATATACAGTTTTGAAAAATAGACAAAATTACCTTTCCATTGATATATAACATGCCTACCTAATGTTTTTTAAGTGACAAATTAATTAGGGAAAACTCAACATCTTTTAGAAAATTTGCCTAGCACTATTATTTTCATCCATAAGGTTAACTCTTAAATTTGTTACATATATGGATGAAAATAATAGTGCTAGGTAAATTTTCTAAAAGATGTTGAGTTTTCCCTAATTAATTTGTCACTTAAAAAACATTAGGTAGGCATGTTATATATCAATGGAAAGGTAATTTTGTCTATTTTTCAAAACTGTATATAATTTTTGAAAATTAAAAAATTCGCGGAATACTTTTTTTAAAAAAAATTAAAAAATGTTTTTTATTCAGTTTTTGCGAAGATACAAATTTTTCTAATTGCAATAAAAATTTTATTTATGAATATTTTTTGATGAAATTTTACAGTTAGGTAGATTTTTTTACTTAAAATCCAAAATTAAATCAAAATTTCGAATTTTCTTATTAGAAATCCCGGAATTCCCAAAAAAGTTTTAAAAAATCCCAAAAATGGGATTTTTTAGTTTTTTGCCTATTATATCCATACCAGGGGCGGGGTTATCGAAACCCGTTACAAAATGATTAAGAACATATTGGGTCATATAAAACAGGTCACTATAATTTGATATCGACTATGCGATTTGAGAATTTTTGCTCAAAATTTAATTTTCCATAAAAAATAGGGTTTTTTTTGGATGGACCTGGTCCCCTCGGTATCAAAAATTTTTAGGTTTTGTTTCATTTATCGTATTTTATGTAAAGTCAGCTTTCCAAAAAGTATAAATTCTATATACATCTTCTTAGAAACTTTTTAGATAACTTAAAAAGAAAAAGATACTTTTTTCCCAAAAAAATGACAAAAAATCGCCTTTTTTTAATTTTTTAAATTTAAATGCCTATAACTTTGGACTCAGTCATGATTTTTACATAATTCTTTCACTGCTTGGTATATAAACTTGTTGTTAAGCAAATAAAAAAAAATGGCGAAAATCGGAAATATTTGGACCTGCTATTATCAAAAAAACTAAAGTAAGGACGGTAAAAATTTTAAAATTTTAATATTCAAATGCGAATATCTCCTAAACTATAAGAGATAATTTACTGCTACGACGACATTTTTTATAGTGCTCGATGAGGAGATTCTACATACGAAATTTTTTTTAAATCGGAACTCAAATGAAGAAATAGGATCGTTTTAAAAATTTAACATAGCCGAGGTGTCCTAATTTGAGGACCCCCCGCCGGGCCCCTGGTTGGCCTATAAGGTCCAAATTCAAAACCTAAACTCGACAACACCTCCTCTTTGTGCATACCAAATTTCATTAAAATCGGATTAACCGTTTAGAAGTTACCGAATTATTTCCCTCTTTTTTTTTTCCTATACCACTGTGTGATGGTAATATATTGTGTCCTTTTTCATGCAGAGCTTTCCTTAATATTTAGTACTTATTTCGACTGAGACCCAGTTCCAACATAAGCGCTATTGCTTCCTCTTCAGTAAAATTTGATTATGATGTTGGAGTTGGTATACTTTCCACAATTCGCTTAAGTCGTTTTGGTGATGCATTAGGAAGAATAGTTGCAATATGTACGACATCCATAGGTTGGTTTTCCTTTTTCAGCATTTCGTTAAATGTATCAGCAATATCCTCACTTGAGATTCAAAAAAGTTTTTGTGTGACCCTCTTTTTTTTTGACCTTGAATATAAGTCTTCGTATGACTTGCAAGGCGCTCCTGTTGATGTGTTGTAAGTTGAGATTTCCGTAGTAGTTTCCATCCAACTACAAAATTTTAATCGAAATTTCTCTTGATTTCCATCCACAGACTTACTTTTTACATCAAAAAGTTTTCAATTTTTGATATGCCTGTTTTGTCTACTTTTCTACTATATGTAGTTTTTATATAATTTGAAATGTCTTCAATTCTTTCTGGCCCTTTTGAAGATATACTCCATAAAACGGAACACAACTCTTCGTACTTTAATGTAATCTTCATTGTAGATTTATTAAATATGGTACTTAAAATCTGAGAAGTTTACTTATATACCAATTCTTGTCATTTCCGATACAGGTATTCCAAAGTAAAAAATTACGAATTGTCTACCTATTAACATTTAGGACTATATTACTATAACCTGTAATTCAGTCATTGATATTTCTTATTAGTGAATGAATCGAAATTATCATTACCTGTATATTTTTACCTACATGATCATAAACGAAACAGAACGAAATGATCTGTCGAAAAAATTTAGGTAAAAAATAGTTATAAATTTTTGAAAATTTAAGCATAATAGACCCTTTCAATTATAAGGATAAGCAAACAAATAGAAAATAGGTAAATATAAGATTTAAATATGTTCTGTCATACTTAATACTAAAATATGAAAAAGATGAAATTAAAGGACACAGGTTTAAATGAACATATTTTTGAATGTAATTGAGATATTGGCTTGAAATTTTTTGTAAAGGGTCGAGAATTTCCATATCTAACTAAAAAATGATATTAAGGGATAAATATGGACTAAATTGTTGTAGCTATCTGCGATCCTATTAAAATTTTGATATAAATCATAGTTTTAGAAATTAAACAAATATGTAATATATGACAAAATCTTTATTTATGAACAAAACTCAATGAAATTTTCAAACGCTTGTTAAATTTGTCATTTCAAATAAGAATATGCAAAAAAAAGTTGAAAAGGTCAAAGGGCATCCCGCAATTCCCAAAAATAGGAATGAAAATCCCAAAAATGGGATTTTTTACTTTTTTGCCCATAGGGTCCACATTTCTTTCAGGGCTGGGAAAATACTTTTGGAGTAAATAGAAAACATATTGAGGTTTCTAAAACTGCTTTCAGTTTTCTGATCCCAGCTTTGGGATTTTAGAACATGTCGCCCAAAGTTGAAGTTTTGATAAAAAATAGGTCATATTCGGAAGGACGCAGTGGCAACATTTTCAAAAAATAGGACAAGTTTTTTACGCCAAAGCGTTCTGCGTAAAGATACCTTTTAGAAAACTATAAAATTGTTATATGTTCTTAAAGAAAATTTTATTTTATTAATAAAAGAGTTAAGACACATTTTTGGCAAAAAACGGCAAGAATCTAAAATTTTTTGAATTTTTAAATTAAAAAACGTATATTTTTGGATCTGTAAATGATATTGATCTGAAATTTTTTGTATATTATTGGAAATTTTGTTGTCTAACTAACAAGAAAAAATTGAGTCCATTTGGTCCAAAATTACGCCCGGTATTCAAAAAAAGGCGGACCAAGGTATGGTAAATTTTGTATCACTAAATTTTTAAATGCCTATAACTCGGATATTATAAGAGATAAGTAGTATGTCCAAGCATGTTTTTTCAAGATCTCGTCGAGCGCTTTCACAAAGTATAAAAATCTTTGTATTTGGGTGAAAAAAAATGGCACGAGTTTAAAAATTTTACATGTCGTAGGTACCCTACTTTGAGCCGCCACAGCGCCGTCCCTGGGGCATCTGCAGGGTTCATCTTCAAAACTTAAACTCGAATACTCCTTGGCTACGCTCACGCCAAATTTTATCCCGATCGGATCAGCCGTTTAGAAATGCCAGATTTATTTCCAAAAAATTTCCATTCTGCCCCACTGTGTGCTGTGGATTCGTGGCTTCCCTTTATTGAGTCGACCAAAGCCAATGAATCAAGAAAAGATCGTAAGTTTTCAGATTTTCCATCAAAATCTGTAATTAGCCTTGAGGCTGAATTCAAAAATTCCACTACTGTTTGCGACATTGTTTTAACTGTTCCTGATTCTTGCTGTGAAAAAACCAGATTTTATAATTATCTCTTCATGCAAATTTTCTGGTAAGTCAATTTTTATATCCTTTCTAATGGCAACTTTAAAAACTCTTTCTTTTAAATCCAGAAAAAATCCCTCTGCTGCTGTTTGATGTGCTTTAGTTAGTCTGTTATAATTTACGTTAAGTATTACTCTTATATCCTCAAAACAACGTAGCAAAGTTTGCATATGTTGGTGAATTGTTTCTTCCTTAGTTGGTCTATCAATATTCAAACATTTGTAAGACCGGTCAAATTTATCTCTAATTATTCTAACTCTTTTTACTATATTCGACCACTCCATCTATACTCTATCCAAATTGTTAGCTCGGCTTGTATATTTCTTCTTTAATCTTTTATTATGTAAGGCGTAAAGACGCAACAATGTATTTAAACCTATTAAAACAGTTGTTATAACTAAACAACATTCAATTAATTCAATACTTGTATTTCCCTGTACTACCTCTACTTCATTGACCACATTGGCCGAAGGATTTTCTATTTTGGATTGGTGTTTTCCCATTACAAAGGACCTTAAAAAATTTTAATTGTGCTTAAATATTCTCTATATTATTTTATTATTCATTATTCTTATTTATATGTATAAAGTAAAAAAATCTTTGTCAAATGGCGGTTAACGCCTACTGACCTAAATGTGCAACTGAATGCACAATTATTTTTTTTTTTTTATTATTTTTTTGTTTTTAATAGAAGATCGATTCTACCGATCTTTTCCCACATGGCCGACGCCTGGTTCCAAGGAGGTGGTGGATCCTGGTTTATCAGCCGGATCAGGACTGGCCTTTCTCGTCTTAACCTTGTCTTAAAACCACCCCTTCGTTTTGGTTTTGTTGTTGGTGGTATCTTTGTTAGGTCTTCTACTGGTTTATTTTTCCTTTTAAAATACTCATCCAGTGTTATAGCTCTTGGGCCTGGTGTATCCATTCTATACCTTGGACGTACAGACTTCTGACGGAGACTTAGCTGTCCGCCAGGAACCACAATTTTGCTTTTGGGTGTCCTTTTATTTTCTGGCACTCCAAAAGACTTTTTATAATAAAACAATTGCCTTTAGGTGCTTTAGAACAGCACTCCCAAGGTCTTTTTTTTTTTTTTTTTTTATTCCTTTGGGTGCTTATTATTTTTTTTTTTTTGCACTCCAAAAAGGCTGGCAGGATCGCCATATAGTATTTTGCAAATTAAAAGATATTTTAAGTTCTTTTATTTCTTCGCAAGAGCTAAGTTACAGCTCCCTTGTGTTAAGCGAAGTGTGTCTTTATTGAAAAAGTTCTTAGATTATATAGTAATTAATTGCTTACACAGCATTATTCATAAAGTGGATAGTGTAACAATTGGACAGAACATTGAACGCAAGAAATACATACAAACAAAGCCACGATCAGTAAAATATTTAAAGTATTGACTGTTTAATCGACTTTGTAATATGATATTATTTTTAATTGCTTTTTCAATATTCTGTCGGCATAAGCGATACATGTTTTATGCTACAATCTAGAATGTAAATTCTAGAGATTTTCTCTTGTTCCTAACTCTTCCGAATGTAAACTTCCAGGAAGATTTCTATCGCTTTTGCCCTGAGCCAGTGCTTGCCTACGGTTTTCTTCTAGAATGTAATTCTAGAGTTCTTTCTTGACCCTAATTTTCCCGAGTGTAAACTTCCAGGGAAAATGTCTATCACCTCTGCCCTAATCTTCCTCTAGCAGATGTAAATCCGTTAAAGGTTTTTGTTTGTCCACTGATTGTAAACCAGAGACCTAATCTTAGACTTACTGTGTTTCTTGCTAACCTAGCACTGCCCACTGTAGTTTTCTTACCGACACACACGTCTTAGCTGTTCACTTGTTACACCGCAAAAAAGAGACTGATTGTTCATTTACATCCACTTTTATAGTCCTCTGTAACTACAACTTCAGTAGTTTTGTAGTAATGCTCCTCTCATAGGTTTGAATCGTTAACGGTTTTACTGCTTATTATCCCCATCCGACTGTCCTCCCTATCACTGGCTGGATATCTTCTTATTCTCTCTTGCTGAATACATTTCTTCTCTCTTGCTGAATTCCTCTCTTGCTGAATATCTTCCCTCTCTCTGGCTGAATATCTTTCTCGTTATCTCTGGCTGAATCTGATCGTTTTTTTTTTATCTGAAAAGAAACAAACACACATTGGTGGATGTAATCCGCTCCCCTTTGATGGCTGTAATACATTGCCCTCCAAATAAAACACCGATGCCGTGAATATCTTATTTATTTATAAAAAAACAAAGGATGCAAAAAAAAATGTGTGGCCCAAAATGGCAACATTTTGGGTCCTTACATTCCCCCTTTCTTCCCGGTAGACAAAGGACGGTAACATTCCCAGTCGCCGAGACACGTAGTCGATACGACTTTCCCCTCACTTCCCGTCGGAAACACACTTTTTCCGTTTTTCTACTGCTGCAACGATTTCTATGATAATCTCCGCCGGTAGTTGCTGCTCTCCGTCAACTTCGATCGGGAAATCCGGTGCTGCACTGACTGGTGGTGATGGGGACGTTCGGGGAGGCGTGTCTGGGGAACCATTGGGTTGGGCCATTGCCTGGTGGAATGCCTCTTCAAGGCTTCCCAGACTTATGTCGCCTAGGGAAAGCGCATCCTCCTCAAAGTCGCTTAAGCGAAGCTCGTCACTGTCGGTCGGCAGCAGCGGTTCCTGGGCCTCCTCCTCCCGTGGTGGGCTGGCGCAGCCGTCCATTAACGCCATCCTTTTGGGAGACACGGGAAACTCTACCAGCGGGTCTGGATCCTCGCCCTTACTATCCGACGCCTCCACCGTCCAGGTAACACATAATTGTGCAATGTACTGATGGTACTTCGGGCGGCGCCGGATGTAACGGTCTAGTCGCGCTTCCATCCAGACCCTCGACTCCCACTCGGGTTGGGATGAATCCGTGCTCTGCGAACAGGACAGCTGCTCATCGGGGTCATATCTACCATTTTCCGCTTGCTACAGACTCTTTTTATACCCACCATCAAAAAAGATGGGGGGTATATTGTTTTTGTCATTCCGTTTGTAACACATCGAAATATTCATCTAAGACCCGTAAAAGTATATATATTCTGGATCCTCATTAAATTCTAAGACGATCTAGCCATGTCCGTCCGTCTGTCCGTCTGTCCGTCTGTCTGTCCGTCTGTTGAAAACACGATAGAGTCCAAACGGAAGCAGCTAGCGAGCTGAAATATTTTATATTGATGCAGTTTGTTTGGTATTGAAAATGGGCAATATCGGTCCACGATTTCGCCTAGCCCCCATATAAGGTCCCCCTCAGAAAATGACGTTAACGCTCATAACTGACTAAAAGAAGCAGCCATAGCGATGAAATTCGACATATACATATTTTTTAGGAATCTTAGTATCATTGTAAAATTTTATAAGGATCAGTCCATAATTGACCCTATCCCCCATATAAGGTCCTCCTCAGAAAATGACATTAACGCTCATAACTGATTAAAAAAAGCAGATATAGCGATGAAATTAGACATAAACATATTTTATAGGAATCTTAATAAATTTTATAAAGATTGGTCCATAATTGACCCTATCCCCCATATAAGGTCCCCCTCAGAAAATGACATTAAAGCTCATAACTGACTAAAAAAAGCAGCTATAGCGATGAAATTCGACTTAAACATATTTTTTTGGAACCTTAATATCATTGTAAAATTTTATAAGAATCGGTCTATAATTGACCCTATCCCCCATATAAGGTTCCCCTCAGAAAACGACATTAACGCTCATAACTGACTAAAAAAAGCAGCTATAGTGATGAAATTCATTAAGTAGCGCTACTTTCAATACTTTTAATAATTTATTGACCATTTCCTTAAATTCATTAATAGAGACAAATTCGAAAATTTTCTCACTAGGTGCCACTTGTAATTTATTAATTTTTAGTTTACCGGCCACTTCTTCGAGCCTTGGGAAAAATTGTCCTAAGTCAAATTTCCCATTGATAAACAATTCATTTATTATCATACATGCAAGTTTCGATTTACCACGTTTAATATAAAATGTATGTGGGTCAATTTTTAGCTTGCAAAATTTTCTGACGTCAAAATTCATAATTGGGTTAAATACATTGGGCTTCTCATGTTTATTTTCTAAATGCTTTTTGTTTAATGTAACTGGAGATTTTTCAAGTGAATTTTTTGCCATTGATCGTGTTGTTATTTTGTATACATTGTTATTTTTATTGTTCATTTCTTTCAAATCATCTGTGGTTATACGCGATAATGCGTCAGCAACATAATTATCTTTTCCCCTAAGATATTCAACTCTAAAATCATATTCCTCTAAATCAAGTCTCATTCTTGTTAATTTTGAACTTGGATTTTTCATAGAAAATAAATAAGATAATGGTCTGTGATCAGTGCGGACTAAGAAATGTTTTCCATATATGTACGGTCTAAAATGCATAATAGCCCAGTGTATAGCTGTTAACTCCTGTTCTATAGTTGATTTATTGCTTTCGCCCTTTGTAAATACTTTTGAAGCATATGCGACTGGAAGATGCTTTCCATTGTGTTCTTGTGTTAGAAAGGCACCACAAGCTTGTTTGCTTGCATCAGTTGTTATACAAAATTCTTTTGTATAACAACTGGATACTGGATACTGAAGCAATGTTGGACTCATTAATGCCTTGTTTAGATGTTTAAAAGCCAAATCACAAGCCTCAGTCCATTTGAATTCAACATTTTTCTTCGACAGCCGTGTCAAATGTCTTGAATAATCGGAAAAATTTTTGATGAATCTTCTATAATAGTTGCAAAAGGCTACAAATCGTCTTGCCTCGTCAGCGTTTTTTGGTGTTGGATAGTTTTCAACTGCGCTATATTTGCTATCGTCTGGGAGTATTCCTTTATCCGTACATTTATGTCCCAGATATGTTACCTCTTTCCTGAAGAACGTACATTTCTCAGGGTGCAACTTGAGATTATATTTCCTACATAACTCAAACACATTTGTTAAATTCGAAAGCATGTGCTTTTCGGAACAACCTAGTACTACTAAATCGTCCATATACAAGAAAGCTTGGTCGGGCCTTAGACCGCTGAAAGCAATTGTCATCATTCTTTGGAATGAATTTGGGGCTATTTTTAAACCATAAGGTAATCTAGTAAATCTGTATGATCCATTACTAGTTGAGAAAGACGTAAGATCTCTAGAATCCCTTTCTAGACCTATTTGATGAAAACCTGACATTAAATCCAAACAGGAAAAATATTTTGCTCTGCCAAGTTGATCCAAGATATCATCAATTCTTGGTATCGGGAATTCATCTTTCACTACGTGAAAGTGATGAGGAATCAAAAACTGCGTGTATCTTAGATCAAAAAATATCGTACCAAGGGATCTAATTTTGCCTTCACCTATTCCACTTAATGTTGTTATATGGTTAGTATTTAATTTTTAAAGGCATACTGGAGTTTTAGCAAGGATATGTCTGCACCTGTGTCTACTAGCAATGTTATTAATTCTTTAGTTTTATTAATCTGTAGTTTTATGAAAATGCTTAAGTTGAGGTTAAGATTGTACACTTTTTTATTTACTGTTCTAATCCTAGGGGAGCGTTCTGGTTTTCCGAATCGCTGTCAGATAGATTGGCTGCTTTCACATAATTTCCGCGGTTGTTGCCTCGCTGCAATCTATTTCTGTTTCTGTTGTTATAATTGTTATTATTATTTCTAAATCCATTTCTGTTCGGATTTCTAAAGCCGTGGTTGTCTACAAAGTTATTGTTACTTCTATTGTAATTTCTTTTCCTATCATAATTATTCTGTCTTTGTCCATAATACAGTACGGCGTTTTGTTGTCCTGTTGCCCCGGGTCAACTGTTTACAAACTTACTAACAACTTCGTTCATACTGTTAAATTGACCTGCTTCCATGATAAGTTTTACTTTATCAATTGTGCAGTTTTTAGTAAGTGCCTTTACGGCAACCTGCGTTGAATATTTGCTTGCCAATTCGCAAGACAAGCCATCCGATATATACGCGTTTTCTAATGATTTTGTAAGATTTTCTATCTCTGTACAATATGCATTTGCTGTTTTATTATTTTGTCTTATGTTTATTATTTTTGCTGATAATTCTTCCACCGATTCTCCCTTAACAGTACTATTCAATTTGCCAACAATTTCTGCTATGGTCGCTTCATTGTTAATTAAATTTCTAGCAGTTCCTTTTAGTTTAGTTTTTATAAGAGACACTGCTGCACAGTGGGGCAGAATGGAAATTTTTTGGAAATAAATCTGGCATTTCTAAACGGCTGATCCGATCGGGATAAATTCGGCATGAGCGTAGCCAAGGAGTATTCGAGTTTAAGTTTTGAAGATGAACCCCGCAGATGCCCCAGGGACGGAGCTGTGGCGGCTCAAACTAAAGTACCTACGACATGTAAAATTTTTAAACTCGTGCCATTTTTTTGTTTTTCACCCAAATACAAAGATTTTTATATTTTCTGAAAGCGCTCGACGAGATCTTGAAAAAACATGCTTGGACATACTACTTATCTCTTATAATATCCGAGTTATAGGCATTTAAAAATTTAGTGATACAAATTTACCATACCTTGGTCCGCCTTTTTTTGAATACCGGGCGTAATTTTGGACCAAATGGACTCAATTTTTTCTTGTTAGTTAGACAATAAAATTTCCAATAATATACAGAAAATTTCAGATAAATATCATTTACAGATCCAAAAATATACGTTTTTAATTTAAAAATTCCAAAAAAGTTAGATTTTTGCCGTTTTTTTTGCCCAAAATGTGTCTTAACTCTTTTTTAATAAAATAAAATTTTCTTTAAGAACATATAACAATTTTATAGTTTTCTAAAAGAATCTTTACGCAGAACGCTTTGGCGTAAAAAACTTGTCCTATTTTTTGAAAATGTTACCACTGCGTCCTTCCGAATATGACCTATTTTTTATCAAAATTTCAACTTTGGGCGACATGTTCTAAAATCCCAAAGCTGGGATCAGAAAACTGAAAGCAGTTTTGGAAACCTCAATATGTTTTCTATTTACTCCAAAAGTATTTTCCCAGCCCTGAAAGAATGTGGACCTATGGGCAAAAATGTAAAAAATCCCATTTTTGGGATTTTCATTCCTATTTTTGGGAATTGCGGGATGCCCTTTGACCTTTTCAATTTTTTTTTTGCATTTTCTTATTTGAAATGACAAATTTAACAAGCGTTGAAATTTCATTGAGTTTTGTTCATAAATAAAGATTTGTCATATATTACATATTTGTTTAATTTCTAAAACTATGATTTAATCAAAATTTTAATAGGGTCGCAGATAGCTACAACAATTTAGTCCATATTTATCCCTTAATATCTTTTTTAGTTAGATATGGAAATTCTCGACCCTTTACAAAAAATTTCAAGCCAATATCTCAATTACATTCAAAAATATGTTCATTTAAACCTGTGTCCTTTAATTTCATCTTTTTCATATTTTAGTATTAAGTATGACAGAACATACATTTGATGTTGAATAAAATATTTGGACAATTTTTAAAAATTATTTAGTTAATTATTTTATTAACTATAACATTGTATATACAATAAAAAATTTATTATGAGCCACGCACAACAACACCTAAATCACCCCACAAACCACCTTTCCCGCCCACCGAAATATAAAACACAATTTAATACAATATCATCAGTTAGTATAATAGCTTTTTTTATTTGAACTGTTTATCTTAAACATAATACAATTAATTCTTACAACCTACTTATATAGTTAATTCCTAACACTACTTATTTTCTATAAAATAATCTGTCATATCGGTATACATATCCAGAAGGTAGTATAAGTCCTTTAAATCTTCCTTGTTTTGAGATGAGAGTTTCATAACAAATCCATCTTTTTCGCATAGTTGAAAGAACAGGATCAGAAGATAGAAGTAAACTATTAAAAATATCTTCATTCTGTGATTGCCTGGAGCATTTTCTTGAGCTGAATAGTTGAACATGCTTAAAATCTCGCTTCCTGGGCTTCTTCTGTTAACTCTCCAAGTGGAAGAATATTCGATTCAATTATTATTTGACCATGACACAATACTTTGTGTACTGTTGGTGTTAGTTCCCTCCATGGATACAGAGATACAAGTAATTTAGAAATTTCAGATGTGTATTCCCCAAATCGATTTCCATTAATTTTATGTTTACTATTCAGTGCCATTAAAATAGTGTTAACTCTTCGAAGCAACTCCTTGTCGATTCCAGTTATTTTTGAAGTAATTTCAAAATCACGAAAAAACCTTCTCGACGTATTACCGTCATTTGTACTACCGCAACTTGAAAGTGGTTTGTCGATGTTTAATCCCATCTGAACTTTAAATTCTTCTTGGATTCTGCTTTTTTCCGCAGCTCTCAGTTCTTTCAATTCTTCATTATTTTTTGTTGATTTAGTAGGATAGTTTGTTTTTTGTCCTGGATCGCCTTGTATGATGCACAGTGGTATAGGAAAAAAAAAAAGAGGAAATAATTCGGTAACTTCTAAACGGTTAATCCGATTTTAATGAAATTTGGTATGCACAAAGAGGTGTTGTCGAGTTTAGGTTTTGAATTTGGACCTTATAGGCCAACCAGGGGCCCGGCGGGGGGTCCTCAAATTAGGACACCTCGGCTATGTTAAATTTTTAAAACGATCCTATTTCTTCATTTGAGTTCCGATTTAAAAAAAATTTCGTATATAGAATCTCCTCATCGAGCACTATAAAAAATGTCGTCGTAGCAGTAAATTATCTCTTATAGTTTAGGAGATATTCGCATTTGAATATTAAAATTTTAAAATTTTTACCGTCCTTACTTTAGTTTTTTTGATAATAGCAGGTCCAAATATTTCCGATTTTCGCCATTTTTTTTTATTTGCTTAACAACAAGTTTATATACCAAGCAGTGAAAGAATTATGTAAAAATCATGACTGAGTCCAAAGTTATAGGCATTTAAATTTAAAAAATTAAAAAAAGGCGATTTTTTGTCATTTTTTTGGGAAAAAAGTATCTTTTTCTTTTTAAGTTATCTAAAAAGTTTCTAAGAAGATGTATATAGAATTTATACTTTTTGGAAAGCTGACTTTACATAAAATACGATAAATGAAACAAAACCTAAAAATTTTTGATACCGAGGGGACCAGGTCCATCCAAAAAAACCCTATTTTTTATGGAAAATTAAATTTTGAGCAAAAATTCTCAAATCGCATAGTCGATATCAAATTATAGTGACCTGTTTTATATGACCCAATAAGTTCTTAATCATTTTGTAACGGGTTTCGATAACCCCGCCCCTGGTATGGATATAATAGGCAAAAAACCAAAAAATCCCATTTTTGGGATTTTTTAAAACTTTTTTGGGAATTCCGGGATTTCTAATAAGAAAATTCGAAATTTTTATTTAATTTTGGATTTTAGTAAAAAAATCTACCTAACTGTAAAATTTCATCAAAAAATATTCATAAATAAAATTTTTATTGCAATTTGAAAATTTGTATCTTCGCAAAAACTGAATAAAAAACATTTTTTAATTTTTTTTAAAAAAAGTATTCCGCGAATTTTTTAATTTTCAAAAATTATATACAGTTTTGAAAATAGACAAAATTACCTTTCCATTGATATATAACATGCCTACCTAATGTTTTTTAAGTGACAAATTAATTAGGGAAAACTCAACATCTTTTAGAAAATTTGCCTAGCACTATTATTTTCATCCATAAGGTTAACTCTTAAATTTGTTACATTATGGATGAAAATAATAGTGCTAGGTAAATTTTCTAAAAGATGTTGAGTTTTCCCTAATTAATTTGTCACTTAAAAAACATTAGGTAGGCATGTTATATATCAATGGAAAGGTAATTTTGTCTATTTTTCAAAACTGTATATAATTTTTGAAAATTAAAAAATTCGCGGAATACTTTTTTTAAAAAAAATTAAAAAATGTTTTTTATTCAGTTTTTGCGAAGATACAAATTTTTCAATTGCAATAAAAATTTTATTTATGAATATTTTTTGATGAAATTTTACAGTTAGGTAGATTTTTTTACTCAAAATCCAAAATTAAATAAAATTTCGAATTTTCTTATTAGAAATCCCGGAATTCCCAAAAAAGTTTTAAAAAATCCCAAAAATGGGATTTTTTGGTTTTTTGCCTATTATATCCATACCAGGGGCGGGGTTATCGAAACCCGTTACAAAATGATTAAGAACTATTGGGTCATATAAAACAGGTCACTATAATTTGATATCGACTATGCGATTTGAGAATTTTTGCTCAAAATTTAATTTTCCATAAAAAATAGGGTTTTTTTGGATGGACCTGGTCCCCTCGGTATCAAAAATTTTTAGGTTTTGTTTCATTTATCGTATTTTATGTAAAGTCAGCTTTCCAAAAAGTATAAATTCTATATACATCTTCTTAGAAACTTTTTAGATAACTTAAAAAAAAAGATACTTTTTTCCCAAAAAAATGACAAAAAATCGCCTTTTTTTAATTTTTTAAATTTAAATGCCTATAACTTTGGACTCAGTCATGATTTTTACATAATTCTTTCACTGCTTGGTATATAAACTTGTTGTTAAGCAAATAAAAAAAATGGCGAAAATCGGAAATATTTGGACCTGCTATTATCAAAAAAACTAAAGTAAGGACGGTAAAAATTTTAAAATTTTAATATTCAAATGCGAATATCTCCTAAACTATAAGAGATAATTTACTGCTACGACGACATTTTTTATAGTGCTCGATGAGGAGATTCTATATACGAAATTTTTTTTAAATCGGAACTCAAATGAAGAAATAGGATCGTTTTAAAAATTTAACATAGCCGAGGTGTCCTAATTTGAGGACCCCCCGCCGGGCCCCTGGTTGGCCTATAAGGTCCAAATTCAAAACCTAAACTCGACAACACCTCCTCTTTGTGCATACCAAATTTCATTAAAATCGGATTAACCGTTTAGAAGTTACCGAATTATTTCCCTCTTTTTTTTTTCCTATACCACTGTGTGATGGTAATATATTGTGTCCTTTTTCATGCAGAGCTTTCCTTAATATTTACTTATTTCGACTGAGACCCAGTTCCAACATAAGCGCTATTGCTTCCTCTTCAGTAAAATTTGATTATGATGTTGGAGTTGGTATACTTTCCACAATTCGCTTAAGTCGTTTTGGTGATGCATTAGGAAGAATAGTTGCAATATGTACGACATCCATATGTTGGTTTTCCTTTTTCAGCATTTCGTTAAATGTATCAGCAATTCCTCATTTGAGATTGAAAAAAGTTTTTGTGTGACCCTCTTTTTTTTACCTTGAAATAAGTCTTCGTATGACTTGCAAGGCGCTCCTGTTGATGTGTTGTAAGTTGAGATTTCCGTAGTAGTTTCCATCCAACTACAAAATTTTAATCGAAATTTCTTTGATTTCCATCCACAGACTTACTTTTTACATCAAAAAGTTTTCAATTTTTGATATGCCTGTTTTGTCTACTTTTCTACTATATGTAGTTTTTATATAATTTGAAATGTCTTCAATTCTTTCTGGCCCTTTTGAAGATATACTCCATAAAACGGAACACAACTCTTCGTACTTTAATGTAATCTTCATTGTAGATTTATTAAATATGGTACTTAAAATCTGAGAAGTTTACTTATATACCAATTCTTGTCATTTCCGATACAGGTATTCCAAAGTAAAAAATTACGAATTGTCTACCTATTAACATTTAGGACTATATTACTATAACCTGTAATTCAGTCATTGATATTTCTTATTAGTGAATGAATCGAAATTATCATTACCTGTATATTTTTACCTACATGATCATAAACGAAACAGAACGAAATGATCTGTCGAAAAAATTTAGGTAAAAAATAGTTATAAATTTTTGAAAATTTAAGCATAATAGACCTTTCAATTATAAGGATAAGCAAACAAATAGAAAATAGGTAAATATAAGATTTAAATATGTTCTGTCATACTTAATACTAAAATATGAAAAAGATGAAATTAAAGGACACAGGTTTAAATGAACATATTTTGAATGTAATTGAGATATTGGCTTGAAATTTTTTGTAAAGGGTCGAGAATTTCCATATCTAACTAAAAAATGATATTAAGGGATAAATATGGACTAAATTGTTGTAGCTATCTGCGATCCTATTAAAATTTTGATATAAATCATAGTTTTAGAAATTAAACAAATATGTAATATATGACAAAATCTTTATTTATGAACAAAACTCAATGAAATTTTCAACGCTTGTTAAATTTGTCATTTCAAATAAGAATATGCAAAAAAAATTGAAAAGGTCAAAGGGCATCCCGCAATTCCCAAAAATAGGAATGAAAATCCCAAAAATGGGATTTTTTACTTTTTTGCCCATAGGGTCCACATTTCTTTCAGGGCTGGGAAAATACTTTTGGAGTAAATAGAAAACATATTGAGGTTTAAAACTGCTTTCAGTTTTCTGATCCCAGCTTTGGGATTTTAGAACATGTCGCCCAAAGTTGAAGTTTTGATAAAAAATAGGTCATATTCGGAAGGACGCAGTGGCAACATTTTCAAAAAATAGGACAAGTTTTTTACGCCAAAGCGTTCTGCGTAAAGATACCTTTTAGAAAACTATAAAATTGTTATATGTTCTTAAAGAAAATTTTATTTTATTAAAAAAGAGTTAAGACACATTTTTGGCAAAAAACGGCAAAATCTAAAATTTTTTGAATTTTTAAATTAAAAAACGTATATTTTTGGATCTGTAAATGATATTGATCTGAAATTTTTTGTATATTATTGGAAATTTTGTTGTCTAACTAACAAGAAAAAATTGAGTCCATTTGGTCCAAAATTACGCCCGGTATTCAAAAAAAGGCGGACCAAGGTATGGTAAATTTTGTATCACTAAATTTTTAAATGCCTATAACTCGGATATTATAAGAGATAAGTAGTATGTCCAAGCATGTTTTTTCAAGATCTCGTCGAGCGCTTTCACAAAGTATAAAAATCTTTGTATTTGGGTGAAAAAAAATGGCACGAGTTTAAAAATTTTACATGTCGTAGGTACCCTACTTTGAGCCGCCACAGCGCCGTCCCTGGGGCATCTGCAGGGTTCATCTTCAAAACTTAAACTCGAATACTCCTTGGCTACGCTCACGCCAAATTTTATCCCGATCGGATCAGCCGTTTAGAAATGCCAGATTTATTTCCAAAAAATTTCCATTCTGCCCCACTGTGTGCTGTGGATTCGTGGCTTCCCTTTATTGAGTCGACCAAAGCCAATGAATCAAGAAAAGATCGTAAGTTTTCAGATTTTCCATCAAATCTGTAATTAGCCTTGAGGCTGAATTCAAAAATTCCACTACTGTTGCGACATTGTTTTAACTGTTCCTGATTCTTGCTGTGAAAAACCAGATTTTATAATTATCTCTTCATGCAAATTTTCTGGTAAGTCAATTTTTATATCCTTTCTAATGGCAACTTTAAAAACTCTTTCTTTTAAATCCAGAAAAAATCCCTCTGCTGCTGTTTGATGTGCTTTAGTTAGTCTGTTATAATTTACGTTAAGTATTACTCTTATATCCTCAAAACAACGTAGCAAAGTTTGCATATGTTGGTGAATTGTTTCTTCCTTAGTTGGTCTAATATTCAAACATTTGTAAGACCGGTCAAATTTATCTCTAATTATTCTAACTCTTTTTACTATATTCGACCACTCCATCTATACTCTATCCAAATTGTTAGCTCGGCTTGTATATTTCTTCTTTAATCTTTTATTATGTAAGGCGTAAAGACGCAACAATGTATTTAAACCTATTAAAACAGTTGTTATAACTAAACAACATTCAATTAATTCAATACTTGTATTTCCCTGTACTACCTCTACTTCATTGACCACATTGGCCGAAGGATTTTTATTTTGGATTGGTGTTTTCCCATTACAAAGGACCTTAAAAAATTTTAATTGTGCTTAAATATTCTCTATATTATTTTATTATTCATTATTCTTATTTATATGTATAAAGTAAAAAATCTTTGTCAAATGGCGGTTAACGCCTACTGACCTAAATGTGCAACTGAATGCACAATTATTTTTTTTTTTTTATTATTTTTGTTTTTAATAGAAGATCGATTCTACCGATCTTTTCCCACATGGCCGACGCCTGGTTCCAAGGAGGTGGTGGATCCTGGTTTATCAGCCGGATCAGGACTGGCCTTTCTCGTCTTAACCTTGTCTTAAAACCACCCCTTCGTTTGGTTTTGTTGTTGGTGGTATCTTTGTTAGGTCTTCTACTGGTTTATTTTTCCTTTTAAAATACTCATCCAGTGTTATAGCTCTTGGGCCTGGTGTATCCATTCTATACCTTGGACGTACAGACTTCTGACGGAGACTTAGCTGTCCGCCAGGAACCACAATTTTGCTTTTGGGTGTCCTTTTATTTTCTGGCACTCCAAAAGACTTTTTAATAAAACAATTGCCTTTAGGTGCTTTAGAACAGCACTCCCAAGGTCTTTTTTTTTTTTTTTTTTTATTCCTTTTGGGTGCTTATTATTTTTTTTTTTTTGCACTCCAAAAAGGCTGGCAGGATCGCCATATAGTATTTTGCAAATTAAAAGATATTTTAAGTTCTTTTATTTCTTCGCAAGAGCTAAGTTACAGCTCCCTTGTGTTAAGCGAAGGTGTGTCTTTATTGAAAAAGTTCTTAGAGATATAGTAATTAATTGCTTACACAGCATTATTCATAAAGTGGATAGTGTAACAATTGGACAGAACATTGAACGCAAGAATACATACAAACAAAGCCACGATCAGTAAAATATTTAAAGTATTGACTGTTTAATCGACTTTGTAATATGATATTATTTTTAATTGCTTTTTCAATATTCTGTCGGCATAAGCGATACATGTTTTATGCTACAATCTAGAATGTAAATTCTAGAGATTTTCTCTTGTTCCTAACTCTTCCGAATGTAAACTTCCAGGAAGATTTCTATCGCTTTTGCCCTGAGCCAGTGCTTGCCTACGGTTTTCTTCTAGAATGTAATTCTAGAGTTCTTTCTTGACCCTAATTTTCCCGAGTGTAAACTTCCAGGGAAAATGTCTATCACCTCTGCCCTAATCTTCCTCTAGCAGATGTAAATCCGTTAAAGGTTTTTGTTTGTCCACTGATTGTAAACCAGAGACCTAATCTTAGACTTACTGTGTTTCTTGCTAACCTAGCATGCCCACTGTAGTGTTTTTTACCGACACACACGTCTTAGCTGTTCACTTGTTACACCGCAAAAAAAGAGACTGATTGTCATTTACATCCACTTTTATAGTCCTCTGTAACTACAACTTCAGTAGTTTTGTAGTAATGCTCCTTCATAGGTTTGAATCGTTAACGGTTTTACTGCTTATTATCCCCATCCGACTGTCCTCCCTATCACTGGCTGGATATCTTCTTATTCTCTCTTGCTGAATACATTCTCTCTCTTGCTGAATTCCTCTCTTGCTGAATATCTTCCCTCTCTCTGGCTGAATATCTTTCTCGTTATCTCTGGCTGAATCTGATCGTTTTTTTTTTATCTGAAAAGAAACAAACACACATTGGTGGATGTGTAATCCGCCCCTTTGATGGCTGTAATACATTGCCCTCCAAATAAAACACCGATGCCGTGAATATCTTATTTATTTATAAAAAAACAAAGGATGCAAAAAAAAATGTGTGGCCCAAAATGGCAACATTTGGGTCCTTACATTCCCCCTTTCTTCCCGGTAGACAAAGGACGGTAACATTCCCAGTCGCCGAGACACGTAGTCGATACGACTTTCCCCTCACTTCCCGTCGGAAACACACTTTTTCCGTTTTTCTACTGCTGCAACGATTTCTATGATAATCTCCGCCGGTAGTTGCTGCTCTCCGTCAACTTCGATCGGGAAATCCGGTGCTGCACTGACTGGTGGTGATGGGGACGTTCGGGGAGGCGTGTCTGGGGAACCATTGGGTTGGGCCATTGCCTGGTGGAATGCCTCTTCAAGGCTTCCCAGACTTATGTCGCCTAGGGAAAGCGCATCCTCCTCAAAGTCGCTTAAGCGAAGCTCGTCACTGTCGGTCGGCAGCAGCGGTTCCTGGGCCTCCTCCTCCCGTGGTGGGCTGGCGCAGCCGTCCATTAACGCCATCCTTTTGGGAGACAGGGAAACTCTACCAGCGGGTCTGGATCCTCGCCCTTACTATCCGACGCCTCCACCGTCCAGGTAACACATAATTGTGCAATGTACTGATGGTACTTCGGGCGGCGCCGGATGTAACGGTCTAGTCGCGCTTCCATCCAGACCCTCGACTCCCACTCGGGTTGGGATGAATCCGTGCTCTGCGAACAGGACAGCTGCTCATCGGGGTCATATCTACCATTTTCCGCTTGCTACAGACTTTTTATACCCACCATCAAAAAAGATGGGGGGTATATTGTTTTGTCATTCCGTTTGTAACACATCGAAATATTCATCTAAGACCCGTAAAAGTATATATTCTGGATCCTCATTAAATTCTAAGACGATCTAGCCATGTCCGTCCGTCTGTCCGTCTGTCCGTCTGTCTGTCCGTCTGTTGAAAACACGATAGAGTCCAAACGGAAGCAGCTAGCGAGCTGAAATATTTTATATTGATGCAGTTTGTTTGGTATTGAAAATGGGCAATATCGGTCCACGATTTCGCCTAGCCCCCATATAAGGTCCCCTCAGAAAATGACGTTAACGCTCAACTGACTAAAAGAAGCAGCCATAGCGATGAAATTCGACATATACATATTTTTAGGAATCTTAGTATCATTGTAAAATTTTATAAGGATCAGTCCATAATTGACCCTATCCCCCATATAAGGTCCTCCTCAGAAAATGACATTAACGCTCATAACTGATTAAAAAAAGCAGATATAGCGATGAAATTAGACATAAACATATTTTATAGGAATCTTAATAATTTTATAAAGATTGGTCCATAATTGACCCTATCCCCATAAGGTCCCCTCAGAAAATGACATTAAAGCTCATAACTGACTAAAAAAAGCAGCTATAGCGATGAAATTCGACTTAAACATATTTTTTTGGAACCTTAATATCATTGTAAAATTTTATAAGAATCGGTCTATAATTGACCCTATCCCCCATATAAGGTTCCCCTCAGAAAACGACATTAACGCTCATAACTGACTAAAAAAAGCAGCTATAGTGATGAAATTCATTAAGTAGCGCTACTTTCAATACTTTTAATAATTTATTGACCATTTCCTTAAATTCATTAATAGAGACAAATTCGAAAATTTTCTCACTAGGTGCCACTTGTAATTTATTAATTTTTAGTTTACCGGCCACTTCTTCGAGCCTTGGGAAAAATTGTCCTAAGTCAAATTTCCCATTGATAAACAATTCATTTATTACATACATGCAAGTTTCGATTTACCACGTTTAATATAAAATGTATGTGGGTCAATTTTTAGCTTGCAAAATTTTCTGACGTCAAAATTCATAATTGGGTTAAATACATTGGGCTTCTCATGTTTATTTTCTAAATGCTTTTTGTTTAATGTAACTGGAGATTTTTCAAGTGAATTTTTTGCCATTGATCGTGTTGTTATTTTGTATACATTGTTATTTTTATTGTTCATTTCTTTCAAATCATCTGTGGTTATACGCGATAATGCGTCAGCAACATAATTATCTTTTCCCCTAAGATATTCAACTCTAAAATCATATTCCTCTAAATCAAGTCTCATTCTTGTTAATTTTGAACTTGGATTTTTCATAGAAAATAAATAAGATAATGGTCTGTGATCAGTGCGGACTAAGAAATGTTTTCCATATATGTACGGTCTAAAATGCATAATAGCCCAGTGTATAGCTGTTAACTCCTGTTCTATAGTTGATTTATTGCTTTCGCCCTTTGTAAATACTTTTGAAGCATATGCGACTGGAAGATGCTTTCCATTGTGTTCTTGTGTTAGAAAGGCACCACAAGCTTGTTTGCTTGCATCAGTTGTTATACAAAATTCTTTTGTATAACAACTGGATACTGGATACTGAAGCAATGTTGGACTCATTAATGCCTTGTTTAGATGTTTAAAAGCCAAATCACAAGCCTCAGTCCATTTGAATTCAACATTTTTCTTCGACAGCCGTGTCAAATGTCTTGAATAATCGGAAAAATTTTTGATGAATCTTCTATAATAGTTGCAAAAGGCTACAAATCGTCTTGCCTCGTCAGCGTTTTTTGGTGTTGGATAGTTTTCAACTGCGCTATATTTGCTATCGTCTGGGAGTATTCCTTTATCCGTACATTTATGTCCCAGATATGACCTCTTTCCTGAAGAACGTACATTTCTCAGGGTGCAACTTGAGATTATATTTCCTACATAACTCAAACACATTTGTTAAATTCGAAAGCATGTGCTTTTCGGAACAACCTAGTACTACTAAATCGTCCATATACAAGAAAGCTTGGTCGGGCCTTAGACCGCTGAAAGCAATTGTCATCATTCTTTGGAATGAATTTGGGGCTATATTTTAAACCATAAGGTAATCTAGTAAATCTGTATGATCCATTACTAGTTGAGAAAGACGTAAGATCTCTAGAATCCCTTTCTAGACCTATTTGATGAAAACCTGACATTAAATCCAAACAGGAAAAATATTTTGCTCTGCCAAGTTGATCCAAGATATCATCAATTCTTGGTATCGGGAATTCATCTTTCACTACGTGAAAGTGATGAGGAATCAAAAACTGCGTGTATCTTAGATCAAAAATATCGTACCAAGGGATCTAATTTTGCCTTCACCTATTCCACTTAATGTTGTTATATGGTTAGTATTTAATTTTTTAAAGGCATACTGGAGTTTTAGCAAGGATATGTCTGCACCTGTGTCTACTAGCAATGTTATTAATTCTTTAGTTTTATTAATCTGTAGTTTTATGAAAATGCTTAAGTTGAGGTTAAGATTGTACACTTTTTTATTTACTGTTCTAATCCTAGGGGAGCGTTCTGGTTTTCCGAATCGCTGTCAGATAGATTGGCTGCTTTCACATAATTTCCGCGGTTGTTGCCTCGCTGCAATCTATTTCTGTTTCTGTTGTTATAATTGTTATTATTATTTCTAAATCCATTTCTGTTCGGATTTCTAAAGCCGTGGTTGTCTACAAAGTTATTGTTACTTCTATTGTAATTTCTTTTCCTATCATAATTATTCTGTCTTTGTCCATAATACAGTACGGCGTTTTGTTGTCCTGTTGCCCCGGGTCAACTGTTTACAAACTTACTAACAACTTCGTTCATACTGTTAAATTGACCTGCTTCCATGATAAGTTTTACTTTATCAATTGTGCAGTTTTTAGTAAGTGCCTTTACGGCAACCTGCGTTGAAATATTTGCTTGCCAATTCGCAAGACAAGCCATCCGATATATACGCGTTTTTCTAATGATTTTGTAAGATTTTCTATCTCTGTACAATATGCATTTGCTGTTTTATTATTTTGTCTTATGTTTATTATTTTTGCTGATAATTCTTCCACCGATTCTCCTTAACAGTACTATTCAATTTGCCAACAATTTCTGCTATGGTCGCTTCATTGTTAATTAAATTTCTAGCAGTTCCTTTTAGTTTAGTTTTTATAGAGACACTGCTGCACAGTGGGGCAGAATGGAAATTTTTTGGAAATAAATCTGGCATTTCTAAACGGCTGATCCGATCGGGATAAAATTCGGCATGAGCGTAGCCAAGGAGTATTCGAGTTTAAGTTTTGAAGATGAACCCCGCAGATGCCCCAGGGACGGAGCTGTGGCGGCTCAAACTAAGGGTACCTACGACATGTAAAATTTTTAAACTCGTGCCATTTTTTGTTTTTCACCCAATACAAAGATTTTTATATTTTCTGAAAGCGCTCGACGAGATCTTGAAAAAACATGCTTGGACTACTACTTATCTCTTTAATATCCGAGTTATAGGCATTTTAAAATTTAGTGATACAAAATTTACCATACCTTGGTCCGCCTTTTTTTGAATACCGGGCGTAATTTTGGACCAAATGGACTCAATTTTTTCTTGTTAGTTAGACAATAAAATTTCCAATAATATACAGAAAATTTCAGATAAATATCATTTACAAGATTCAAAAATATACTTTTTTTAATTTAAAAAATTCCAAAAAAGTTAGATTTTTGCCGTTTTTTTTGCCCAAAATGTGTCTTAACTCTTTTATTAATAAAATAAAATTTTCTTTAAGAACATATAACAATTTTATAGTTTTCTAAAAGAATCTTTACGCAGAACGCTTTGGGCGTAAAACCTTGTCCTATTTTTTGAAAATGTTACCACTGAGTCCTTCCAGAATATGACATATTTTTTATCAAAATTTCAACTTTGGGCGACATGTTCTAAAATCCCAAAGCTGGGATCAGAAAACTGAAAGCAGTTTTGGAAACCTCAATATGTTTTATATTACTCCAAAAGTATTTTCCCAGCCCTGAAAGAAATGTGGACTCTATGGGCAAAAATGTAAAAAATCCCATTTTTGGGATTTTCATTCCTATTTTTGGGAATTGCGGGATGCCCTTTGACCTTTTCATATTTTTTTTTGCAGTATTCTTATTTGAAATGACAAATTTAACAAGCGTTGAAGATTTCATTGAGTTTTGTTCATAAATAAAGATTCTGTCATATATTACATATTTGTTAATTTCTAAAACTAAGATTAAATCAAAATTTAATAGGGTCGCAGATAGCTACAACAATTTAGTCCATATTTATCCCTTAATATCTTTTTTAGTTAGATATGGAAATTCTCGACCCTTTACAAAAAATTTCAAGCCAATATCTCAAATTACATTCAAAAATATGTTCATTTAAACCTGTGTCCTTTAATTTCATCTTTTTCATATTTTAGTATTAAGTATGACAGAACATACATTTGATGTTGAATAAATATTTGGACAATTTTTAAAAATTATTTAGTTAATTATTTTATTAAGGACTATAACATTGTATATACAATAAAAAAAATTTATTATGAGCCACGCACAACAACACCTAAATCACCTCACACAAACCACCTTTCCCGCCCACCGAAATATAAAACACAATTTAATACAATATCATCAGTTAGTATAATAGCTTTTTTTATTTGAACTGTTTATCTTAAACATAATACAATTAATTCTTACAACCTACTTATATAGTTAATTCCTAACACTACTTATTTTCTATAAAATAATCTGTCATATCGGTATACATATCCAGAAGGTAGTATAAGTCCTTTAAATCTTCCTTGTTTTGAGATGATAGAGGTTCATAACAAATCCATCTTTTTCGCATAGTTGAAAGAACAGGATCAGAAGATAGAAGTAAACTATTAAAAATATCTTCATTCTGTGATTGCCTGGAGCATTTTCTTGAGCTGAATAGTTGAACATGCTTAAAATCTCGCTTCCTCGCTTCCTGGGCTTCTTCTGTTAACTCTCCAAGTGGAAGAATATTCGATTCAATTATTATTTGACCATGACACAATACTTTGTGTACTGTTGGTGTTAGTTCCCTCCATGGATACAGAGATACAAGTAATTTAGAAATTTCAGATGTGTATTCCCCAAATCGATTTCCATTAATTTTATGTTTACTATTCAGTGCCATTAAAATAGTGTTAACTCTTCGAAGCAACTCCTTGTCGATTCCAGTTATTTTTGAAGTAATTTCAAAATCACGAAAAAACCTTCTCGACGTATTACCGTCATTTGTACTACCGCAACTTGAAAGTGGTTTGTCGATGTTTAATCCCATCTGAACTTTAAATTCTTCTTGGATTCTGCTTTTTTCCGCAGCTCTCAGTTCTTTCAATTCTTCATTATTTTTTGTTGATTTAGTAGGATAGTTTGTTTTTTGTCCTGGATCGCCTTGTATGATGGTAATATATTGTGTCCTTTTTCATGCAGAGCTTTCCTTAATATTTAGTACTTATTTCGACTGAGAACCCAGTTCCAACATAAGCGCTATTGCTTCCTCTTCAGTAAAATTGATTATGATGTTGGAGTTGGTATACTTTCCACAATTCGCTTAAGTCGTTTTGGTGATGCATTAGGAAGAATAGTTGCAATATGTACGACATCCATAGGTTGGTTTTCCTTTTTCAGCATTTCGTTAAATGTATCAGCAATATCCTCACTTGAGATTCAAAAAAGTTTTTGTGTGACCCTCTTTTTTTTTGACCTTGAATATAAGTCTTCGTATGACTTGCAAGGCGCTCCTGTTGATGTGTTGTAAGTTGAGATTTCCGTAGTAGTTTCCATCCAACTACAAAATTTTTAATCGAAATTTCTCTTGATTTCCATCCACAGACTTACTTTTTACATCAAAAAGTTTTCATTTTTGATATGCCTGTTTTGTCTACTTTTCTACTATATGTAGTTTTTATATAATTTGAAATGTCTTCAATTCTTTCTGGCCCTTTTGAAGATATACTCCATAAAACGGAAACACAACTCTTCGTACTTTAATGTAATCTTCATTGTAGATTTATTAAATATGGTACTTAAAATCTGAGAAGTTTACTTATATACCAATTCTTGTCATTTCCGATACAGGTATTCCAAAGTAAAAAATTACGAATTGTCTACCTATTAACATTTAGGACTATATTACTATAACCTGTAATTCAGTCATTGATATTTCTTATTAGTGAATGAATCGAAATTATCATTACCTGTATATTTTTACCTACATGATCATAAACGAAACAGAACGAAATGATCTGTCGAAAAAATTTAGGTAAAAAATAGTTATAAATTTTTGAAAATTTAAGCATAATAGACCCTTTCAATTATAAGGATAAGCAAACAAATAGAAAATAGGTAAATATAAGATTTAAATATGTTCTGTCATACTTAATACTAAAATATGAAAAAGATGAAATTAAAGGACACAGGTTTAAATGAACATATTTTTGAATGTAATTGAGATATTGGCTTGAAATTTTTTGTAAAGGGTCGAGAATTTCCATATCTAACTAAAAAATGATATTAAGGGATAAATATGGACTAAATTGTTGTAGCTATCTGCGATCCTATTAAAATTTTGATATAAATCATAGTTTTAGAATTAAACAAATATGTAATATATGACAAAATCTTTATTTATGAACAAAACTCAATGAAATTTTCAACGCTTGTTAAATTTGTCATTTCAAATAAGAATATGCAAAAAAAAAGTTGAAAAGGTCAAAGGGCATCCCGCAATTCCCAAAAATAGGAATGAAAATCCCAAAAATGGGATTTTTTACTTTTTTGCCCATAGGTCCACATTCTTCAGGGCTGGGAAAATACTTTTGGGTAAATAGAAAACATATTGAGGTTTCTAAAACTGCTTTCAGTTTTCTGATCCCAGCTTTGGGATTTTAGAACATGTCGCCCAAGTTGAAGTTTTGATAAAAAATAGGTCAATATTCGGAAGGACGCAGTGGCAACATTTTCAAAAATAGGACAAGTTTTTTACGCCAAAGCGTTCTGCGTAAAGATACCTTTTAGAAAACTATAAATTGTTATATGTTCTTAAAGAAGAATTTTATTTTATTAATAAAGAGTTAAGACACATTTTTTGGCAAAAACGGCAAGAATTAAAATTTTTTGAATTTTTAAATTAAAAAAACGTATATTTTTGGATCTGTAAATGATATTGATCTGAAATTTTTTGTATATTATTGGAAATTTTGTTGTCTAACTAACAAGAAAAAATTGAGTCCATTTGGTCCAAAATTACGCCCGGTATTCAAAAAAGGCGGACCAAGGTATGGTAAATTTTGTATCACTAAATTTTTAAATGCCTATAACTCGGACTATTATAAGAGATAAGTAGTATGTCCAAGCATGTTTTTTCAAGATCTCGTCGAGCGCTTTCACAAAGTATAAAAATCTTTGTATTTGGGTGAAAAAAAATGGCACGAGTTTAAAAATTTTACATGTCGTAGGTACCCTACTTTGAGCCGCCACAGCGCCGTCCCTGGGGCATCTGCAGGGTTCATCTTCAAAACTTAAACTCGAATACTCCTTGGCTACGCTCACGCCAAATTTTATCCCGATCGGATCAGCCGTTTAGAAATGCCAGATTTATTTCCAAAAAATTTCCATTCTGCCCCACTGTGTGCTGTGGATTCGTGGCTTCCCTTTATTGAGTCGACCAAAGCCAATGAATCAAGAAAAGATCGTAAGTTTCAGATTTTCCATCAAAATCTGTAATTAGCCTTGAGGCTGAATTCAAAAAATTCCACTACTGTTGCGACATTGTTTTAACTGTTCCTGATTCTTGCTGTGAAAAACCAGATTTTATAATTATCTCTTCATGCAAAATTTTCTGGTAAGTCAATTTTTATATCCTTTCTAATGGCAACTTTAAAAACTCTTTCTTTTAAATCCAGAAAAAATCCCTCTGCTGCTGTTTGATGTGCTTTAGTTAGTCTGTTATAATTTACGTTAAGTATTACTCCTTATATCCTCAAAACAACGTAGCAAAGTTTGCATATGTTGGTGAATTGTTTCTTCCTTAGTTGGTCTATCAATATTCAAACATTTGTAAGACCGGTCAAATTTATCTCTAATTATTCTAACTCTTTTTACTATATTCGACCACTCCATCTATACTCTATCCAAATTGTTAGCTCGGCTTGTATATTTCTTCTTTAATCTTTTATTATGTAAGGCGTAAAGACGCAACAATGTATTTAAACCTATGTAAAACAGTTGTTATAACTAAACAACATTCAATTAATTCAATACTTGTATTTCCCTGTACTACCTCTACTTCATGACCACATGGCCGAAGGATTTTCTATTTTGGATTGGTGTTTTCCCATTACAAAGGACCTTAAAAAATTTTAATTGTGCTTAAATATTCTCTATATTATTTTATTATTCATTATTCTTATTTATATGTATAAGTAAAAAAATCTTGTCAAATGGCGGTTAACGCTACTGACCTAATGTGCACTGAATGTACACAATTATTTTTTTTTTTTATATTTTTTTTGTTTTTAATAGAAGATCGATTCTACCGAATCTTTTCCCACATGGCCCGACGCCTGGTTCCAGGAGGTGGTGGATCCTGGTTTATCAGCCGGATCAGGACTGGCCTTTCTCGTCTTAACCTTTGTCTTATAAACCACCCCTTCGTTTTGGTTTTGTTGTTGGTGGTATCTTTGTTAGGTCTTCTACTGGTTATTTTTCCTTTTAAAATACTCATCCAGTGTTATAGCTCTTGGGCCTGGTGTATCCATTCTATACCTTGGACGTACAGACTTCTGACGGAGACTTAGCTGTCCGCCAGGAACCACAATTTTGCTTTTGGGTGTCCTTTTATTTTCTGGCACTCCAAAAGACTTTTTTATAATAAAACATTGGCCTTTAGGTGCTTTAGAACAGCACTCCCAAGGTCTTTTTTTTTTTTTTTTTTTATTCCTTTTGGGTGCTTATTATTTTTTTTTTTTTGCACTCCAAAAGGCTGGCAGGATCGCCATATAGTATTTTGCAAATTAAAAGATATTTTAAGGTTCTTTTATTTCTTCGCAAGAGCTAGTTACAGCTCCCTTGTGTTAAGCGAAGTGTGTCTTTATTGAAAAAGTTCTTAGATTATATAGTAATTAATTGCTTCCACAGCATTATTCATAAAGTGGATAGTGTAACAATTGGACAGAACATTGAACGCAAGAAATACATACAACAAAGCCACGATCAGTAAAATATTTAAAGTATTGACTGTTTAATCGACTTTGTAATATGATATTATTTTATAATTGCTTTTTCAATATTCTGTCGGCATAAGCGATACATGTTTTATGCTACAATCTAGAATGTAAATTCTAGAGATTTTCTCTTGTTCCTAACTCTTCCGAATGTAAACTTCCAGGAAGATTTCTATCGCTTTTTGCCCTGAGCCAGTGCTTGCCTACGGTTTCTTCTAGAATGTAATTCTAGAGTTCTTTCTTGACCCTAATTTTCCCGAGTGTAAACTTCCAGGGAAAATGTCTATCACCTCTGCCCTAATCTTCCTCTAGCAGATGTAAATCCGTTAAAGGTTTTTGTTTGTCCACTGATTGTAAACCAGAGACCTAATCTTAGACTTACTGTGGTTTCTTGCTAACCTAGCACTGCCCACTGTAGTTTTCTTACCGACACACACGTCTTAGCTGTTCACTTGTTACACCGCAAAAAGAGACTGATTGTTCATTTACATCCACTTTTATAGTCCTCTGTAACTCCAACTTCAGTAGTTTTGTAGTAATGCTCCTCTCATAGGTTTGAATCGTAACGGTTTTACTGCTATTATCCCCATCCGACTGTCCTCCCTATCACTGGCTGGATATCTTCTTATTCTCTCTTGCTGAATACATTTCTTCTCTCTTGCTGAATTCCTCTCGTGCTGAATATCTTCCCTCTCTCTGGCTGAATATCTTTCTCGTTATCTCTGGCGAATCTGATCGTTTTTTTTTTTATCTGAAAAAGAAACAAACACACATTGGTGGATGTAATCCGCTCCCCTTTGATGGCTGTAATACATTGCCCTCCAAATAAAACACCGATGCCGGAATATCTTATTTATTTATAAAAAAACAAAGGATGCAAAAAAAAAATGTGTGGCCCAAAATGGCAAACATTTTGGGTCCTTACATTCCCCCTTTCTTCCCGGTAGACAAAGGACGGTAACATTCCCAGTCGCCCGAGACACGTAGAATCGATACGACTTTCCCCTCACTTCTCCGTCCGGAAACACACTTTTTTCCGTTTTTTCTACTGCTGCAACGATTTCTATTGATAATCTCCGCCGGTAGTTGTGCTCTCCGTCAACTTCGATCGGGAAATCGGTGCTGCACTGACTGGTGGTGATGGGGACGTTCGGGGAGGCGTGTCTGGGGAACATTGGGTTGGGCCATGCCTGGTGGAATGCCTCTTCAAGGCTTCCCAGACTTATGTCGCCTAGGGAAAGCGCATTCCTCCTCAAAGTCGCTTAAGCGAAGCTCGTCACTGTCGGTCGGCAGCAGGCGGTTCCTGGGCCTCCTCCTCCCGTGGTGGGCTGGCGCAGCCCGTCCATTAACGCCATCCTTTGGGAGGAACTACGGGAAACTCTACCAGCGGGTCTGGATCCTCGCCCTTACTATCGACGCCTCCACCGTCCAGGTAACACATAATTGTTGCAATGTACTGATGGTACTTCGGGCGGCGCCGGATGTAAACGGTCTAGTCGCGCTTCCATCCAGACCCTCGACTACCACTCGGGTTGGGATGATCCGTGCTCTGCGAACAGGACAGCTGCTCATCGGGGTCATATCTACCATTTTCCGCTTGCTACAGACTCTTTTATACCCACCATCAAAAAAGATGGGGGGTATATTGTTTTGTCATTCCGTTTGTAACACATCGAAATATTCATCTAAGACCCGTAAAAGTATATATATTCTGGATCCTCATTAATTCTAAGACGATCTAGCCATGTCCGTCCGTCTGTCCGTCTGTCCGTCTGTCTGTCCGTCTGTTGAAAACACGATAGAGTCCAAACGGAAGCAGCTAGCGAGCTGAATATTTTATATTGATGCAGTTTGTTTGGTATTGAAAATGGGCAATATCGGTCCACGATTTCGCCTAGCCCCCATATAAGGTCCCCCTCAGAAAATGACGTTAACGCTCATAACTGACTAAAAGAAGCAGCCATAGCGATGAAATTCGACATATACATATTTTTTAGGAATCTTAGTATCATTGTAAAATTTTATAAGGATCAGTCCATAATTGACCCTATCCCCCATATAAGGTCCTCCTCAGAAAATGACATTAACGCTCATAACTGATTAAAAAAAGCAGATATAGCGATGAAATTAGACATAAACATATTTTATAGGAATCTTAATAAATTTTATAAAGATTGGTCCATAATTGACCCTATCCCCCATATAAGGTCCCCCTCAGAAAATGACATTAAAGCTCATAACTGACTAAAAAAAGCAGCTATAGCGATGAAATTCGACTTAAACATATTTTTTTGGAACCTTAATATCATTGTAAAATTTTATAAGAATCGGTCTATAATGGACCCTATCCCCCATATAAGGTTCCCCTCAGAAAACGACATTAACGCTCATAACTGACTAAAAAAGCAAGCTATAGTGAATGAAATTCATTAAGTAGCGCTACTTTCAATACTTTTAATAATTTATTGACCATTTCCTTAAATTCATTAATAGAGACAAATTCGAAAATTTTCTCACTAGGTGCCACTTGTAATTTATTAATTTTTAGTTTACCGGCCACTTCTTCGAGCCTTGGAAAAATTGTCCTAAGTCAAATTTCCCATTGATAAACAATTCATTTATTATCATACATGCAAGTTTCGATTTACCACGTTTAATATAAAATGTATGTGGGTCAATTTTTAGCTTGCAAAATTTCTGACGTCAAAATTCATAATTGGGTTAAATACATTGGGCTTCTCATGTTTATTTTCTAAATGCTTTTTGTTTAATGTAACTGGAGATTTTTCAAGTGAATTTTTTGCCATTGATCGTGTTGTTATTTTGTATACATTGTTATTTTTATTGTTCATTTCTTTCAAATCATCTGTGGTTATACGCGATAATGCGTCAGCAACATAATTATCTTTTCCCCTAAGATATTCAACTCTAAAATCATATTCCTCTAAATCAAGTCTCATTCTTGTTAATTTTTGAACTTGGATTTTTCATAGAAAATAAATAAGATAATGGTCTGTGATCAGTGCGGACTAAGAAATGTTTTCCATATATGTACGGTCTAAAATGCATAATAGCCCAGTGTATAGCTGTTAAACTCCTGTTCTATAGTTGATTTATTGCTTTCGCCCTTTGTAAATACTTTTGAAGCATATGCGACCTGGAAGATGCTTTCCATTGTGTTCTTGTGTTAGAAAGGCACCACAAGCTTGTTTGCTTGCATCAGTTGTTATACAAAATTCTTTTGTATAACAACTGGATACTGGATACTGAAGCAATGTTTGGACTCATTAATGCCTTGTTTAGATGTTTAAAAGCCAAATCACAAGCCTCAGTCCATTTGAATTCAACATTTTTCTTCGACAGCCGTTGTCAAATGTCTTGAATAATCGGAAAAAATTTTTGATGAATCTTCTATAATAGTTGCAAAAGGCTACAAATCGTCTTGCCTCGTCAGCGTTTTTTGGTGTTGGATAGTTTTCAACTGCGCTATATTTGCTATCGTCTGGGAGTATTCCTTTATCCGTACATTTATGTCCCAGATATGTTACCTCTTTCCTGAAGAACGTACATTTCTCAGGGTGCAACTTGAGATTATATTTCCTACATAACTCAAACACATTTGTTAAATTCGAAAGCATGTGCTTTTCGGAACAACCTAGTACTACTAAATCGTCCATATACAAGAAAGCTTGGTCGGCCTTAGACCGCTGAAAGCAATTGTCATCATTCTTTGGAATGAATTTGGGGCTATTTTTAAACCATAAGGTAATCTAGGTAAATCTGTATGATCCATTACTAGTTGAGAAAGACGTAAGATCTCTAGAATCCCTTTCTAGACCTATTTGATGAAAAACCTGACATTAAATCCAAACAGGAAAAAATATTTTGCTCTGCCAAGTTGATCCAAGATATCATCAATTCTTGGTATCGGGAATTCATCTTTCACTACGTGAAAGTGATGAGGAATCAAAAACTGCGTGTATCTTAGATCAAAAATATCGTACCAAGGGATCTAATTTTGCCTTCACCTATTCCACTTAATGTTGTTATATGGTTAGTATTTAATTTTTTAAAGGCATACTGGAGTTTTAGCAAGGATATGTCTGCACCTGTGTCTACTAGCAATGTTATTAATTCTTTAGTTTTATTAATCTGTAGTTTTATGAAAATGCTAAGTTGAGGTTAAGATTGTACACTTTTTTATTTACTGTTCTAATCCTAGGGGAGCGTTCTGGTTTTCCGAATCGCTGTCAGATAGATTGGCTGCTTTCACATAATTTCCGCGGTTGTTGCCTCGCTGCAATCTATTTCTGTTTCTGTTGGTATAATTTTATTAGTATTTCTAAATCCATTTCTGTTCGGATTTCTAAAGCCGTGGTTGTCTACAAAGTTATTGTTACTTCTATTGTAATTTCTTTTCCTATCATAATTATTCGGTCTTTGTCCATAATACAGTACGGCGTTTTGTTGTCCTGTTGCCCCGGGTCAACTGTTTACAAACTTACTAACAACTTCGTTCATACTGTTAAATTGACCTGCTTCCATGATAAGTTTTACTTTATCAATTGTGCAGTTTTTAGTAAGTGCCTTTACGGCAACCTGCGTTGAATATTTGCTTGCCAATTCGCAAGACAAGCCATCCGATATATACGCGTTTTCTAATGATTTGTAAGATTTTCTATCTCTGTACAATATGCATTTGCTGTTTTATTATTTTGTCTTATGTTTATTATTTTTGCTGATAATTCTTCCACCGATTCTCCCTTAACAGTACTATTCAATTTGCCAACAATTTCTGCTATGGTCGCTTCATTGTTAATTAAATTTCTAGCAGTTTCCTTTTAGTTTAGTTTTTATAAGAGACACTGCTGCACAGTGGGGCAGAATGGAAATTTTTTGGAATAAATCTGGCATTTCTAAACGGCTGATCCGATCGGGATAAAATTCGGCATGAGCGTAGCCAAGGAGTATTCGAGTTTAAGTTTTGAAGATGAACCCCGCAGATGCCCCAGGGACGGAGCTGTGGCGGCTCAAACTAAGTACCTACGACATGTAAAATTTTTAAACTCGTGCCATTTTTTTGTTTTTCACCCAAATACAAAGATTTTTATATTTTCTGAAAGCGCTCGACGAGATCTTGAAAAAACATGCTTGGACATACTACTTATCTCTTATAATATCCGAGTTATAGGCATTTAAAAATTTAGTGATACAAAATTTACCATACCTTGGTCCGCCTTTTTTTGAATACCGGGCGTAATTTTGGACCAAATGGACTCAATTTTTTCTTGTTAGTTAGACAATAAAATTTCCAATAATATACAGAAAATTTCAGATAAATATCATTTACAGATCCAAAAATATACGTTTTTTAATTTAAAAATTCCAAAAAAGTTAGATTTTTGCCGTTTTTTTGCCCAAATGTGTCTTAACTCTTTTATTAATAAAATAAAATTTTCTTTAAGAACATATAACAATTTTATAGTTTTCTAAAAAGAATCTTTACGCAGAACGCTTTGGCGTAAAAAACTTGTCCTATTTTTTGAAAATGTTACCACTGCGTCCTTCCGAATATGACCTATTTTTTATCAAAATTTCAACTTTGGGCGACATGTTTCTAAAATCCCAAAGCTGGGATCAGAAAACTGAAAGCAGTTTTGGAAACCTCAATATGTTTTATATTTACTCCAAAAGTATTTTCCCAGCCCTGAAAGAAATGTGGACTCTATGGGCAAAAATGTAAAAAATCCCATTTTTGGGATTTTCATTCCTATTTTTGGGAATTGCGGGATGCCCTTTGACCTTTTCAATATTTTTTTTGCATTTTCTTATTTGAAATGACAAATTTAACAAGCGTTGAAGATTTCATTGAGTTTTTGTTCATAAATAAAGATTCTGTCATATATTACATATTTGTTAAATTTCTAAAACTAAGATTAAATCAAAATTTTAATAGGGTCGCAGATAGCTACAACAATTTAGTCCATATTTATCCCTTAATATCTTTTTTTAGTTAGATATGGAAATTCTCGACCCTTTACAAAAAATTTCAAGCCAATATCTCAATTACATTCAAAAATATGTTCATTTAAACCTGTGTCCTTTAATTTCATCTTTTTTCATATTTTAGTATTAAGTATGACAGAACATACATTTGATGTTGAATAAAATATTTGGACAATTTTTAAAAATTATTTAGTTAATTATTTTATTAAGGACTATAACATTGTATATACAATAAAAAAATTTATTATGAGCCACGCACAACAACACCTAAATCACCTCACACAAACCACCTTTCCCGCCCACCGAAATATAAAACACAATTTAATACAATATCATCAGTTAGTATAATAGCTTTTTTTATTTGAACTGTTTATCTTAACATAATACAATTAATTCTTACAACCTACTTATATAGTTAATTCCTAACACTACTTATTTTCTATAAAATAATCTGTCATATCGGTATACATATCCAGAAGGTAGTATAAGTCCTTTAAATCTTCCTTGTTTTGAGATGATAGAGTTTCATAACAAATCCATCTTTTTCGCATAGTTGAAAGAACAGGATCAGAAGATAGAAGTAAACTATTAAAAATATCTTCATTCTGTGATTGCCTGGAGCATTTTCTTGAGCTGAATAGTTGAACATGCTTAAAATCTCGCTTCCTCGCTTCTGGGCTTCTTCTGTTAACTCTCCAAGTGGAAGAATATTCGATTCAATTATTATTTGACCATGACACAATACTTTGTGTACTGTTGGTGTTAGTTCCCTCCATGGATACAGAGATACAAGTAATTTAGAAATTTCAGATGTGTATTCCCCAAATCGATTTCCATTAATTTTATGTTTACTATTCAGTGCCATTAAAATAGTGTTAACTCTTCGAAGCAACTCCTTGTCGATTCCAGTTATTTTTGAAGTAATTTCAAAATCACGAAAAAACCTTCTCGACGTATTACCGTCATTTGTACTACCGCAACTTGAAAGTGGTTTGTCGATGTTTAATCCCATCTGAACTTTAAATTCTTCTTGGATTCTGCTTTTTTCCGCAGCTCTCAGTTCTTTCAATTCTTCATTATTTTTTGTTGATTTAGTAGGATAGTTTGTTTTTGTCCTGGATCGCCTTGTATGATGGTAATATATTGTGTCCTTTTTCATGCAGAGCTTTCCTTAATATTTAGTACTTATTTCGACTGAGACCCAGTTCCAACATAAGCGCTATTGCTTCCTCTTCAGTAAAATTTGATTATGATGTTGGAGTTGGTATACTTTCCACAATTCGCTTAAGTCGTTTTGGTGATGCATTAGGAAGAATAGTTGCAATATGTACGACATCCATAGGTTGGTTTTCCTTTTTCAGCATTTCGTTAAATGTATCAGCAATATCCTCACTTGAGATTCAAAAAAGTTTTTGTGTGACCCTCTTTTTTTTTGACCTTGAATATAAGTCTTCGTATGACTTGCAAGGCGCTCCTGTTGATGTGTTGTAAGTTGAGATTTCCGTAGTAGTTTCCATCCAACTACAAAATTTTAATCGAAATTTCTCTTGATTTCCATCCACAGACTTACTTTTTACATCAAAAAGTTTTCAATTTTTGATATGCCTGTTTTGTCTACTTTTCTACTATATGTAGTTTTTATATAATTTGAAATGTCTTCAATTCTTTCTGGCCCTTTTGAAGATATACTCCATAAAACGGAACACAACTCTTCGTACTTTAATGTAATCTTCATTGTAGATTTATTAAATATGGTACTTAAAATCTGAGAAGTTTACTTATATACCAATTCTTGTCATTTCCGATACAGGTATTCCAAAGTAAAAAATTACGAATTGTCTACCTATTAACATTTAGGACTATATTACTATAACCTGTAATTCAGTCATTGATATTTCTTATTAGTGAATGAATCGAAATTATCATTACCTGTATATTTTTACCTACATGATCATAAACGAAACAGAACGAAATGATCTGTCGAAAAAATTTAGGTAAAAAATAGTTATAAATTTTTGAAAATTTAAGCATAATAGACCCTTTCAATTATAAGGATAAGCAAACAAATAGAAAATAGGTAAATATAAGATTTAAATATGTTCTGTCATACTTAATACTAAAATATGAAAAAGATGAAATTAAAGGACACAGGTTTAAATGAACATATTTTTGAATGTAATTGAGATATTGGCTTGAAATTTTTTGTAAAGGGTCGAGAATTTCCATATCTAACTAAAAAATGATATTAAGGGATAAATATGGACTAAATTGTTGTAGCTATCTGCGATCCTATTAAAATTTTGATATAAATCATAGTTTTAGAAATTAAACAAATATGTAATATATGACAAAATCTTTATTTATGAACAAAACTCAATGAAATTTTCAACGCTTGTTAAATTTGTCATTTCAAATAAGAATATGCAAAAAAAAGTTGAAAAGGTCAAAGGGCATCCCGCAATTCCCAAAAATAGGAATGAAAATCCCAAAAATGGGATTTTTTACTTTTTTGCCCATAGGGTCCACATTTCTTTCAGGGCTGGGAAAATACTTTTGGAGTAAATAGAAAACATATTGAGGTTTCTAAAACTGCTTTCAGTTTTCTGATCCCAGCTTTGGGATTTTAGAACATGTCGCCCAAAGTTGAAGTTTTGATAAAAAATAGGTCATATTCGGAAGGACGCAGTGGCAACATTTTCAAAAAATAGGACAAGTTTTTACGCCAAAGCGTTCTGCGTAAAGATACCTTTTAGAAAACTATAAAATTGTTATATGTTCTTAAAGAAAATTTTATTTTATTAATAAAAGAGTTAAGACACATTTTTGGCAAAAAAACTCCAAAAATCTAAAATTTTTTGAATTTTTAAATTAAAAAACGTATATTTTTGGATCTGTAAACAATATTGATCTGAAATTTTTTGTATATTATTGTTTGTTTATTGTTGTCTAACTAACAAGAAAAAATTGAGTCCATTTGGTCCAAAATTACGCCCGGTATTCAAAAAAAGGCGGACCAAGGTATGGTAAATTTTGTATCACTAAATTTTTAAATGCCTATAACTCGGATATTATAAGAGATAAGTAGTATGTCCAAGCATGTTTTTTCAAGATCTCGTCGAGCGCTTTCACAAAGTATAAAAATCTTTGTATTTGGGTGAAAAAAAATGGCACGAGTTTAAAAATTTTACATGTCGTAGGTACCCTACTTTGAGCCGCCACAGCGCCGTCCCTGGGGCATCTGCAGGGTTCATCTTCAAAACTTAAACTCGAATACTCCTTGGCTACGCTCACGCCAAATTTTATCCCGATCGGATCAGCCGTTTAGAAATGCCAGATTTATTTCCAAAAAATTTCCATTCTGCCCCACTGTGTGCTGTGGATTCGTGGCTTCCCTTTATTGAGTCGACCAAAGCCAATGAATCAAGAAAAGATCGTAAGTTTTCAGATTTTCCATCAAAATCTGTAATTAGCCTTGAGGCTGAATTCAAAAATTCCACTACTGTTTGCGACATTGTTTTAACTGTTCCTGATTCTTGCTGTGAAAAACCAGATTTTATAATTATCTCTTCATGCAAATTTTCTGGTAAGTCAATTTTTATATCCTTTCTAATGGCAACTTTAAAAACTCTTTCTTTTAAATCCAGAAAAAATCCCTCTGCTGCTGTTTGATGTGCTTTAGTTAGTCTGTTATAATTTACGTTAAGTATTACTCTTATATCCTCAAAACAACGTAGCAAAGTTTGCATATGTTGGTGAATTGTTTCTTCCTTAGTTGGTCTATCAATATTCAAACATTTGTAAGACCGGTCAAATTTATCTCTAATTATTCTAACTCTTTTTACTATATTCGACCACTCCATCTATACTCTATCCAAATTGTTAGCTCAGCTTGTATATTTCTTCTTTAATCTTTTATTATGTAAGGCGTAAAGACGCAACAATGTGTTTAAACCTATTAAAACAGTTGTTATAACTAAACAACATTCAATTAATTCAAGACTTGTATTTCCCTGTACTACCTCTACTTCATTGACCACATTGGCCGAAGGATTTTCTATTTTGGATTGGTGTTTTCCCATTACAAAGGACTTTAAAAATTTTTAATTGTGCTTAAATATTCTCTATATTATTTTATTATTCATTATTCTTATTTATATGTATAAAGTAAAAAAATCTTTGTCAAATGGCGGTTAACGCCTACTGACCTAAATGTGCAACTGAATGCACAATTATTTTTTTTTTTTATTATTTTTTTGTTTTTAATAGAAGATCGATTCTACCGATCTTTTCCCACATGGCCGACGCCTGGTTCCAAGGAGGTGGTGGATCCTGGTTTATCAGCCGGATCAGGACTGGCCTTTCTCGTCTTAACCTTGTCTTAAAACCACCCCTTCGTTTTGGTTTTGTTGTTGGTGGTATCTTTGTTAGGTCTTCTACTGGTTTATTTTTCCTTTTAAAATACTCATCCAGTGTTATAGCTCTTGGGCCTGGTGTATCCATTCTATACCTTGGCCGTACAGACTTCTGACGGAGACTTAGCTGTCCGCCAGGAACCACAATTTTGCTTTTGGGTGTCCTTTTATTTTCTGGCACTCCAAAAGACTTTTTATAATAAAACAATTGCCTTTAGGTGCTTTAGAACAGCACTCCCAAGGTCTTTTTTTTTTTTTTTTTTTATTCCTTTTGGGTGCTTATTATTTTTTTTTTTTTTTGCACTCCAAAAAGGCTGGCAGGATCGCCATATAGTATTTTGCAAATTAAAAGATATTTTAAGTTCTTTTATTTCTTCGCAAGAGCTAAGTTACAGCTCCCTTGTGTTAAGCGAAGTGTGTCTTTATTGAAAAAGTTCTTAGATTATATAGTAATTAATTGCTTACACAGCATTATTCATAAAGTGGATAGTGTAACAATTGGACAGAACATTGAACGCAAGAAATACATACAAACAAAGCCACGATCAGTAAAATATTTAAAGTATTGACTGTTTAATCGACTTTGTAATATGATATTATTTTTAATTGCTTTTTCAATATTCTGTCGGCATAAGCGATACATGTTTTATGCTACAATCTAGAATGTAAATTCTAGAGATTTTCTCTTGTTCCTAACTCTTCCGAGTGTAAACTTCCAGGAAGATTTCTATCGCTTTTGCCCTGAGCCAGTGCTTGCCTACGGTTTTCTTCTAGAATGTAATTCTAGAGTTCTTTCTTGACCCTAATTTTCCCGAGTGTAAACTTCCAGGGAAAATGTCTATCACCTCTGCCCTAATCTTCCTCTAGCAGATGTAAATCCGTTAAAGGTTTTTGTTTGTCCACTGATTGTAAACCAGAGACCTAATCTTAGACTTACTGTGTTTCTTGCTAACCTAGCACTGCCCACTGTAGTTTTCTTACCGACACACACGTCTTAGCTGTTCACTTGTTACACCGCAAAAAAGAGACTGATTGTTCATTTACATCCACTTTTATAGTCCTCTGTAACTACAACTTCAGTAGTTTTGTAGTAATGCTCCTCTCATAGGTTTGAATCGTTAACGGTTTTACTGCTTATTATCCCCATCCGACTGTCCTCCCTATCACTGGCTGGATATCTTCTTATTCTCTCTTGCTGAATACATTTCTTCTCTCTTGCTGAATTCCTCTCTTGCTGAATATCTTCCCTCTCTCTGGCTGAATATCTTTCTCGTTATCTCTGGCTGAATCTGATCGTTTTTTTTTATCTGAAAAGAAACAAACACACATTGGTGGATGTAATCCGCTCCCCTTTGATGGCTGTAATACATTGCCCTCCAAATAAAACACCGATGCCGTGAATATCTTATTTATTTATAAAAAAACAAAGGATGCAAAAAAAAATGTGTGGCCCAAAATGGCAACATTTTGGGTCCTTACATTCCCCCTTTCTTCCCGGTAGACAAAGGACGGTAACATTCCCAGTCGCCGAGACACGTAGTCGATACGACTTTCCCCTCACTTCCCGTCGGAAACACACTTTTTTCCGTTTTTTCTACTGCTGCAACGATTTCTATGATAATCTCCGCCGGTAGTTGATGCTCTCCGTCAACTTCGATCGGGAAATCCGGTGCTGCACTGACTGGTGGTGATGGGGACGTTCGGGGAGGCGTGTCTGGGGAACCATTGGGTTGGGCCATTGCCTGGTGGAATGCCTCTTCAAGGCTTCCCAGACTTATGTCGCCTAGGGAAAGCGCATCCTCCTCAAAGTCGCTTAAGCGAAGCTCGTCACTGTCGGTCGGCAGCAGCGGTTCCTGGGCCTCCTCCTCCCGTGGTGGGCTGGCGCAGCCGTCCATTAACGCCATCCTTTTGGGAGACACGGGAAACTCCAGCGGGTCTGGATCCTCGCCCTTACTATCCGACGCCTCCACCGTCCAGGTAACACATAATTGTGCAATGTACTGATGGTACTTCGGGCGGCGCCGGATGTAACGGTCTAGTCGCGCTTCCATCCAGACCCTCGACTCCCACTCGGGTTGGGATGAATCCGTGCTCTGCGAACAGGACAGCTGCTCATCGGGGTCATATCTACCATTTTCCGCTTGCTACAGACTCTTTTTATACCCACCATCAAAAAAGATGGGGGGTATATTGTTTTTGTCATTCCGTTTGTAACACATCGAAATATTCATCTAAGACCCGTAAAAGTATATATATTCTGGATCCTCATTAAATTCTAAGACGATCTAGCCATGTCCGTCCGTCTGTCCGTCTGTCTGTCCGTCTGTTGAAAACACGATAGAGTCCAAACGGAAGCAGCTAGCGAGCTGAAATATTTTATATTGATGCAGTTTGTTTGGTATTGAAAATGGGCAATATCGGTCCACGATTTCGCCTAGCCCCCATATAAGGTCCCCCTCAGAAAATGACGTTAACGCTCATAACTGACTAAAAGAAGCAGCCATAGCGATGAAATTCGACATATACATATTTTTTAGGAATCTTAGTATCATTGTAAAATTTTATAAGGATCAGTCCATAATTGACCCTATCCCCCATATAAGGTCCTCCTCAGAAAATGACATTAACGCTCATAACTGATTAAAAAAAGCAGATATAGCGATGAAATTAGACATAAACATATTTTATAGGAATCTTAATAAATTTTATAAAGATTGGTCCATAATTGACCCTATCCCCCATATAAGGTCCCCCTCAGAAAATGACATTAAAGCTCATAACTGACTAAAAAAAGCAGCTATAGCGATGAAATTCGACTTAAACATATTTTTTTGGAACCTTAATATCATTGTAAAATTTTATAAGAATCGGTCTATAATTGACCCTATCCCCCATATAAGGTTCCCCTCAGAAAACGACATTAACGCTCATAACTGACTAAAAAAAGCAGCTATAGTGATGAAATTCGACTTAAACATATTTTTTTAGAACCTTAATATCATTGTAAAATTTTATAAGAATCGGTCCATAATTGACCCTATCCCCCATATAAGGTCCCGCTCAGAAAATGACATTAACGCTCATAACTGACTAAAAAAAGCATCTATAGCGATGAAATTCGACATAAACATATTTTTTAGCAACCTTTATATCATCGTAAAATTTTATAAGGATCGGTCCATAATTGACCCTACCCCCCATATAAGGTCCCATTAACGCTCATTACTGTCCAAAAGAAGCATCTAAAGCGATGAAATTCGCGATGAACATATTTTATAGGAACCTAAATCGCTTTGTAAAATTGTATATGGATCGGTTCATAATTGACCCTACTCCTCATATAAGGTCCCCTTCAGAAAAATACTTTGACGCTCAGAATGGTCTAAAATAAGCATCTATAGAAATTCGACACGAACATATTTTATAGAAACTTTAACATCATTGTAAAATTTTATAAGGATCGGTCCATAATTGACCCTACCCCCCATATAAGGTCCCCTTCAGAAAATGGCTTTAAGGTTCATAATTGTCTAAAAGAAGCATCTATAGCGATGAAATTCGACATAAACTTATTCTATAGAAACCTAAATCGCTTTGTAAAATTTTATAACGATCGGTCCATAATTTATCCTACCCCCATATACGGTCCCCTTCGGAAAATGGCTTTAACGCTCATTACTAGCCTAAACTAAAATCGTAATAGAAAATTTGACGAGGATCGGAAAATAACTTTAACGCTTTTTGCTACCTTAAAAATACAAGGACAGCGACAAAATTCGACAAAAATTTCCCTATACATAGATGTAATAAATGAGAAAATTGTTTTGATAATAACAAAAGCATCGATTCTTAAATATCAAAGTTTATTTATAAGGAAGCATTCCTTTTTGGCAATGATTTGATGGTGGGTATACAAGATTCGGCACAACCGAATATAACACTCTTACTTGTTTTTATTTAATATATATATGCTTTTTTTTTCTATATATAAGAACACATTTTCTTCCGCTACAAATCTGATATATTTTTTTTCCTAGATTGGGACCTTCCGAGTTCGGTTACGACATGGGAAGTCGCACTGAAACTCCATTAAATTGTCGCACGCTTGCTACAGACTCTTTTTTTTATTTAATATATATATGCTTTTTTTTCTATATATAAGAACACATTTTCTTCCGCTACAAATCTGATATGTTTTTTTTTCCTCGCATTTTCCTTTCCTTTTTTTTATATTGATCATTAAATATTTTTTTTTTTCACAAACCACGAAAATCACACTAAACACACAAACTTCTTTTGTTTCTATACTCACTGTTGTTGTTCTCGTATAAAAAAAAACTGTTAATTTAATGTTCTTGTTTGTGTAAATACTTTTTTTTTATTCAATTGTTGTGTTTTACAATTTTTATTTTTTTTTGTTTTGTCGCACTTGTTTCGTCCGCACTTCTTAGTTACGCACGCGCTGACTATTATAAACTGTGTGGAGTGTGTGTAGTAAATGTGTGTAAAGGGTATGCGTTGCATTGTTTACTCTTTGCCCACGCATTGATGTTCGATCGAACCATCGAACAATGTTGCCCATTGTAGCGTTTTTTCGTCTCCTTTCCCATGTACATTTTTTCCAGCGATTTTTTTTTAATTTTATTGTTTTATTAATTTTTTTAAAGGGTTTTTATAGTTTTTTTTAATATTTTCACTTTTTTTTGTTTTTTTTTTAAGATTTTTTTTAAATTCATTCTCATGATCGTTTATGATTTACTTCATAATTCACATTATAATTCACTTGATTTCTTCACGTCATTTACAGCCGACGGACCACTATAAGCTTTTAATTCACCCACGTGAGCAGTTCGCGAGCTCTTTTCACCGTCTTTTTGCACTTCGACAATTACGGGCGATATTAATCGGTGAATGCGGTACGGACCTGCAAACTTCGGGGCGAGTTTGGCGGCAAAACTATGCGCTGCACTGGACAAATGGTGTTCTTTAACCCATACCAGTTCTCCTACTTTAGGATTTCATTTCCTTCGGCGCAAATTATAGTAACGCGCCTGGTCTTTAGCTGCTATAACGAGGTTCCTTCTTACTAAGCTGAATATGTGCCTCAATATTTCGGCCTTTTCTTGTGGGTTTTGGGCTGATGTTCCCGACCCGGGGTTACTTCATCGTATAACGCGGCAGGAAGTCTCGGTTCTCTCCCTTGTACCAGAAAAGCGGCACTTTACTGGGTTGTGTCTGACTTAGCCGTGTTTATGGCTAATTGTATTTCTGGGATTACCTCGTCCCATGTTTTCTGATTAGATCCAGCGTACTGTGCGATCATGGTCTTTACGGTGCGATTGACACGTTCTGTGGGATTTTATTGGGGCGTATAAGAGGCAGTCAACTGGTGACGAACACCAATTTCTTTGAGGTATTCACGAAACATCTTACTGGTGAACTGGGAGCCATTGTAGGTGATTAACATCTTTGGTACACCAAAATTCGCTAAGATTCTTTCACTAAAGGCTTTACGTAAGGTTTCCCCTGTCGCTCGACGCAATGCTACTAACTCTGCTTATTTCATCACATTTTCTTTTCCACCAGCTGCACTCCACTGGCCTGTCTTGAATAGCTTGGCACACATTTGCCGGGTCACGGGATAGGGCGTCTGCCACCACATTAAGTTTTCCGCGGCGGTATTGAATATCGAAACTATATTGTTGGAGCTCTAAGGCCCATCTAGCTATTCTGCCTGAGGGACTCTCAATCGAGTTGAGCCACTTAAGTGCAAGGTGGTCAGTCACTACCGTGAAATGATAGCCTTCTAGATATGGCCGTAATTTTCTGATGGCCCACACTATCGCTAAACACTCCTTCTCAGTCGCTGAATAATTCATTTCGGCAGTGTTTAATCCGCGGCTAGCTTACGATATCACCCTCTCTTGACCTTCAAACTCTTGGGTCAGAACCGCTCCTAAACCGTAATCATACGCATCAGTCTGAAGAGTGAATTTCCTCCAGAAATTGGGGCAAGCTAAAACTGGGGCTTCTGTTAAGAGTTTCTTCAAACGCTCGAATGCTTCCTGTTGCTCTTGGTTCCAACGAAAATGCTTACCTTTCTTCAGCAACAAGGTCAGAGGATGTACAATCTGTGAAAAATCGGGGACAAATCTTCTATACCACGAAGCTATTCCGAGACACCTTCGCAGTTCTCTCACATTCTTTGGGGGTTGGAGTTCTTGGATAGCGGCAATCTTCTCGGGATCGGTATTGATTCCGCCTTCATTGTCTACGTGGCCTAAATATTTTATTTCCTTCTGGAAAAACTTACATTTCTCTTGATTTATCCTCAGTCGCGCTTCTCGAAGCCTTCTAAACACCTCCTTCAAGTTGGCCATGTGCTCTTCCATTTCCCAGCACCACAATATCGTCCAGGTAGGCAAAGGCGTGGGGTTCCATTTCTGCACCAATTACTCTATCCAACGTTCTCTGAAACGTCGCTGGCGCTGACGTTAACCCAAAAGGCATCACCTTCCACTGGAACAAATCTTTCCCAGCCACTGTGAATGCTGTGTATTCTTTGCTGTCTTCTGCCATTGGTATTTGCCAGTACCCATTTTTAAGATCTATACTGCTAATGAACTTTGAATTACGCAGCCGGTCTAGAATGGCGTGAATCCGTGCAAGGTGTATGCATCGGCCACCGTTTTGGCATTGAGCTGCCTGTAATCAATACACAATCTAAGGGTACCATTTTTCTTTGGTGCCATGACAATGGGTGCACTGTAGGGACTCTTTGAGGGCTCTCTACATCCATTTCTCAACAGTTCATCGATTTCTTCATTGATCAGCCTTTGCATTGTGGGATTGCGCTGCGTGTACCTTTGTCGGACCGGTCTGTCATCTTTCAATGTGATTTGGTGTTCAGCCAAATTTGTAGGACCCTTGACATCTTTGAACTTGTCTAACTCACTCTCTAGAAACCGAGAAAATACTTCATCTTCACTAAGTGCTTCTTCGCCTGCCATCACTGCCTGTTCCTCTACTGCCATCATTACCTGTTGGGAAACAGGGCTAAATTTAACTCTCTGGTCACCACACTGCATCTCAAACTCCACAGCTCTCAAGAAATCTAAGCCTAGCAGCACTTCGTCCAGCATGCTTGGCATAACACCCATCTCCATTTGGCAACTTCTGCTGCCTAATCTCACCCTCACTCTGATAACTTCTCTAACTTCTACTGTGGTACCATTCGCTAAGCTGATCCTGCTATCCACGGGAATCATCTGACTCTGCTCTCTTAATTCTTCGGCGACACGCTCGCTTACATAACTCCTCGAGGCGCCTGTATCGATTGTAGCCTCTTTCTGCAGGCTTCCAAGTTGGACCTGGGCCAGCAATCGAGTTTCCGTTTGACGGAAAGCACTTACTGGGGAAAGGTTTGTCTGTTCAGGGCCGCAGCCACCCCTTGCTGATGGCTCGGTCCTCTGGAGTTTCCCGCATTTCTTCGGCAGCACTCACGGGTCCTCACACCTATTCTGCCACATTGCCAGCAGAACAACACACTCTCGTTTTGGCAAAAACGGTAGCCATGTCCTTCTTGCCCGCATCTCCTGCGTGCTGTCGTTGGATTAATTGGTGTCTCTTCTACAGTGGGCACAATTTGTCGAGCTTTATCATCTCTTCTATGAGCCTGTCGAGTGTCACGGTGATCATGGCTTACCTCGGGGTGGTGTGTTCGTATTACCTCGAAATCTTCGGCCATCTGAATCAACTCTTCCAGGGACTGAAAATCTTTCCTTCTTATGTACATTTGATAGTCCACCAGGCAATTTCTAAATATTCTATCCACCTGCTGTTCGTGTGTATATCCCGCGTGCCTCATCATGTTTTGTAATACGATGACAAAGTCTTTAAAGGTTTCTCGTGGTTTTTGCTGTCTTCGGCGAATCTCGTCGTCAAGCCCTTCAAAATATCGGGGTGGCAGGAAAAACTTCAGAAAGTCGTCCTTAAAGCTTCTCAATGTGTTCCACTGACGGTTATTGTTTCTGAACCACAGCAGCGCCAATTCTTTAAGCAATTCTGGCATTGTCCGGGGTAGCATATTTTTGTCCAGTTCTTCTACTCGCTCAACAAAAGCAATGGGATCTTTTCCGCCCTCATAGCGAAACGACCATTTCCTGACTATGTCGATCACGGTTGAGTAGTGTGGACTTTGCTGAGGTGGATTCGTAACTGATTGCGAGCTCGGTTCATTGTGTGGTGATGGGCACAACAGGTGGCCTGAGGCTGATTGCTGTCCCATTCTTGTTGCCATATGTGACACTGTTGGCACGTCTAGTTGTGTGGACATACCTGGGGTTGTGGGTGTTTGACACCGACCGTGCTTGTTTTCTAGCTCCTCTAGCCTGGTGAGAACCTTTTCCTTGTGTTCACCGGATATAAATGTGGCAAACTTCTTCCTCATTTCTTCTTCGGTACCACTGGCATCTAGATCGAATTCTTCCAGATATTGCACCAATTCATCCTTTCGTAGGGTATATGCCCAGGACGTACGCACCATGATTTCTTGTCTCTTCTTTTATTACCTCTCTGTGTGTTGACCAAAAGGGTCGCTGCTCGGGCGCCAATGTAAGGAACCTCCGGTTATTCCGGGTTTGAAGCTGGGGTAGTGCTCAGTCTAGTCCAGGATTCCTTTACATAAAATGTTAATACACGCTTTCAAATGTTCTTTTTTTTTTCTATCTCTCGAGCTTTATTGAACACTTTTATGCTTATATTTTTTTTTCTTTTCAAGTATTTTTAATACTTATATCACTTAACACGAACTTGTCTCGCTGGCCGGGTTGTGAACGTGTGACGCGTGTCGGTGTCCCTTCAATCCTGCCCTCTAACTCCTACCTTTGGGAATATCTAGAATGTAAATTCTAGAGATTTTCTCTTGTTCCTAACTCTTCCGAGTGTAAACTTCCAGGAAGATTTCTATCGCTTTTGCCCTGAGCCAGTGCTTGCCTACGGTTTTCTTTCCAAGCTTATTGAGAGCAGTGTCGTTGTTATAAAATTTTCTTTCTAAGCTATCGATGTGTTTTTATAATGTGGAATTGATGTACCATGGATATCTGCGCCTTCAATTTTTGCTAAAATAGCAGTCAACTCATCGGTAATCTCCTTTTGAGATTCGTATAAATGATGGCTCTGAGCCATTTTTTATGTTTTTTATATATTTTGTATTATTTAAGTCGACTTTTTGTTAATTTATATATGTATGTATATTAGATCACAAAAAATGGTGCTTGAGTTACCCCCCTCAAAATATTTGCTGTTATGTAATATGATGTTACCCAAAATATTTTGGGTTTACTGTTGTCCGTTCGTGGGCTGGACAGTTTTCAAGAAAATCCTATGGGAGACACGATTTTTTATGTTCAATTCAAAATGGCTCTTTAAAGAATTTAAAAAAAATTTAGTAACAAATCCCGGGATTCATTTTGAAAAATCGCGGGATTCGGGATTCATTTTGAAAAATCCTGGGATTCGCGATTTTCGGGATCGGAATTTCGGGATTGGCATCCCTAATTCTTTAAAGAGCCATAATTTAATGCAATTCGCATGAAAATTACGATCTTAGTTTATTTTTGACTTATGCAATTCAGCACATTTTTTACAGTGGTATGATACCATATATAGTACATACAAATTTATTTTTTAATTTCTTCGTAGACCCAAAAAGTATATACATTTTTTGTCTATAGTAGACTCATTCTATTTAGGCCGCAAATTTGAACCAAAATTAACACAAGAAATCGTAAAAGAACCTCCTCTGAAAATCAATTTGATGCCAATATTAATATCAATACATTAAATTAGCTATTTGATGAAATTCATTTTTAAAATAGAATCGATTTGAATCTATAAAAATAATACAAAAATTGTATAATATTCAATTTCTGAGGCTTCTTTCTCTTAAATGGAAAGTATTTTGTTGTCTGCGTAGTATTTTGCAAGAAAATAAAAAAACATTCCACGATCGAAATTCATCATACCTTTCCAAATCGATTGATTTCAAATCGTTCGAATTCCATCATATACCGGTATATTTATTTTATTTCGGCACAGTCAAAAATAAAATTTATTTTTTAAATGATATCTAGAAGGTTTTGCTTTTCAAGCTTTCTACAAATCTGAGTGTTAACGGTAAAGGTAAGTTGTTCTGAATGTAGATAACATTTTTCAAAGAAAAGGTTCATTTATGATTTAAATTGATATTCGAAGGATTGAACGTTATATTTATTATACTCAACACCACTACAGTGGGGAGGGTATTATACGTTTGTGCTGATGTTTGTAACGCATAAAAATATTGGTCCTACACCCACCTTAAAGTATACCGATCGACTCAGAATCACATTCTGAGTCGGCCGTCCTTTGACCCTAGCCCCCATACGAACCCCTTTTAAAAAATATCTTAAACGTCCAAAAATTTACTTATAACCATTAGTATCACGATGACATTCAGCATAACACCATTATATAAAACTAGCTATACCCAGTGTGTTTTGCTACCCTAAAATCAATGTATATAAAAAAACACTTTACGATTTTGAAGATTCTAAATGTAATAGTTTTCCAGATATTAAATTTTTACATTTTGGGGATGTCACGCAAATTATTGTAAGTTCGCCAACTTTTCCAAACGTTATTTTATATTTTATTGTGACCTATGAAAAAATTAAATAATATAATAGTTTCCCACGTGTACGAAATTTTGTATTTAATTCATATGGGATATCCCAAGATCCCATTGATAATCCGCCCATTTTTCTCTAAATGTTCACATAAATGTCGAAGTTTTTCATGTAAAATTTTCTAGTTCTTATATTTTTTCAGATATATGAATTTTTTATTTAATTCATATGGGAGGTTCCAAGTCCGCCAATATATACCCAAATGTTCACATTGACTTCAAAGGATTTTTGCTCTAGACATACGATTTTTATACCCTCCACCACCATCAGTGGTGATAGAGGGTATATATAACTTTGTCATTCCGTGTGTAACACCAAGAAATATTAATCTGAGACCCAACAAAGTATATATATTCTGGGTCCTTATGAAATTCTGAGTCGATTTAGCTATGTCCGTCTGTACGTCCGTCCGTCCGTCTGTCTGTCTGTATGTCTGTGTAAAACACGAAGCAATATAATTTAACCAAGTTCATCCAAAATATTCATTATTATCCGGTACAGTTTGGTATTGAAAATGAGCAAAATCGGTTCACATCGGGAAAAGTTATGAATCAAAATTTAAAACAACTCCGAAAAAAATAAGCATTTTTTACACATTCTGATGTAATTTTCTCGAAAGCTATGCAAGATAATTTCATGAAAGTCATCATACATTCGTTTCTACACAAGATATTGATTCCTGCTGAAAATTGCCAGAATCGGTCCATAATTTCATATACCTCCCATACAAAAGTACATATTCCCGGAAAATTAGTTTTTTGTTAATAACTTCCGTTAGAATGTTGATATCTTCACAAAATTTTACAAGTTAAAATCTTATTTCAATAGAATTCATTGGGAGAAAACATTTTCTGGATCGGTCCATAATTGGTCATAGCTCCCATACAGGGTCCCCTCCCGAAAATCACTTAAAAGCACATAACTCATTACTAAATTAAGATATCCATATAAAATTTGGTACAAGTATTGGTCTAATATACAGAAATATTTTTGTGCAATTTTTTGCGATCGGTCCATAATTGGTCATAGCTCCCATACAAGGACCCTTAACGAAAATTACTTAAACGCGCATAACTCATTACTAAATCAAGATATCCATATAGAATTTGGTACAATAATTGTTCTTGCATTCAGAAATATTACTATGAAATTTTTTTCCGATCGGTCCATAATTGGTCATAGCTCCCATACAAGGTCCCCTCCCGAAAATCACTTAAACACACATAACTCATTACTAAATCAAGATATCCATATAAAATTTGGTACAATTATTGCTCTCGCATACAGAAATATTACTATGAAATTTTTTCCCGATCGGTCCATAATTGGTCATAGCTCCCATACAAGGTCCCCTCCCGAAAATCACTTAAACACACATAACTCATTACTAAATTAAAATGTCCATATAAAGTTTGGTGCAAGTATAGCTCTCACATATAGAAAAATTACTATGCATTTTTTTTCCGATCAATCCATAATTTGTCATAGCTCCCTTACAAGGTCCCCTTCCGAAAATCACTTAAACGCACATAACTCATTACTAAATTAAGATATTCATATAAAATTTAATACAAGTATTGCTCACATATACATAAATATTAGTATGGAAGTTTTTTCCGATCGGTCCATAATTGGTCACAGCTCGCATACAAGGTCACCTCCCGAAAATCACTTAAATGCACAATATTCATCGCCAAATAATGATATAGATACAGAATTTTGAAATTTTGTCTTTATATACATAATTGGTCCTAGCTCCCATACAAGGTCCTTTTACGAAAATCCCTTAAACGCACATTACTCATTACCAAATAAAGCTATTGATAAAAAATTTGGCACAAATATTAGTTTGGTATACAAAAATTCTATTTCAAGATTATTTCATGATCGGTCTATAACATGGGTGCGGTCGGTTCCATGCAAGTGTCCCTTCAGAAAATCACTTGAACACACATTACTTATTACTAAATTACGATATAGATACAAAATTTGACTGAAATAAAGTTTTTATGTAAAGAAATTTTGCTTAAAGAATATTTTACGATCGGTCTATAATTGGTCATATCTCCCATACTAGGTCCTGCCCCTAAAAACAATTTGTGTAGAACAAAATGATATATATGTATTTTGCAAATCCTTAAATATTTCACACACATGCATACATGCACATTATTAAATATCGTTAAAGCATATCTAAGGGCGCTATAAAAATATAAAAGAAAATGGGGTTTGTAATGTTCAACAAATTTTGGAATTGTAAATCTGGTGTTTTTCTATTTAAGACATGAGAAAACTTATTTCTACAAATATTTGATCAACTAAAAAACTATTAATATAAAAGTAGCTGGTGGAGGGTATTTAAGATTCGGCTCAGCTGAATATAGCACTCTAACTTGTTTCTACTTATTTCATATGGCAGTTTCCAACCCCCCTAACGATAGTCCGCCCATTTACCCAAAATGTTCAAAAAAATTTTAAATTTCATCGTGCAAAATTTGAAGATTTTAGGTCTATTAGACAAACGACAACGCCCATTTAATTACATGGATGTTAAAGTTGTTCTTGCAAAATTTGAGGATTATAGCTCTAATAGTTTATCAAATATACGAATTTTTCTATTTACTTCATATGGGGGGTTCCAAGTCCCCCTGATTAAAGTCCGCCCTTTTTCCCCAAAATGTTCCGATTAATATTAAGGTTCTTCTTGCTAAATTTTAAGAAGCTAACTCTATTAGTATCCCAGATAAACGAATTTTTGTATATTTCATTCATATGGCAGGAGGAACGCCCCCCCCCCCATTGGTTGTCCGCCAATTTACACATAATGTTTACATGGATGGTACAGTTCTTTGTGCAAAATTTGAAGTTTCTAACTCTAATAGTTTCCCAGATAAGCGAATTTTTGTATTTAATTCATATGGGGGGTGCCACGCCCCCTAATGCTAGTACGCCCCCTTTTCCTTAAATAGTCATATTGATCCTAAAGTGGGTCCTTCAAAATTTGAGGACTCTATCTGATATATTTTCTCAGATATACTGATTTAAGATTTTCTTCATATGAAAGGCGCCACGCCCACTATCGCCATTCCGCCCATTTTATCCAAAAATATTCTTATGGACATCAAAGTTTTGCATACAAAATTTGAGGACTGTAGCTCTTGCGGTTTTGACATATGCTACTTTTAATACTTATTTTGTATGTGGGCGTGGCACGTCGCCCACTTAAAATATTGAAGTAAAAAGTAGCCTATAGTTCCTTTGAGACATACAGGAAGAGACTGTGAAAATTTCAGAAAAACCGGTTCAGCAGTTTAGCTGTCTATAAAGTCCAAACAAACAAACATACAAACACACATTCATTTTTATATATATATATAGATTACATCCCTCTTGCCAATTTTTTGCCCATATTTGACCCTAGCTCCCATATAAAGCCTCTTTTAGAAATTTCATCAATAAATTGCTTAAATACATCGGAATTAAGGTAAAATTCCACACATTTTTTATGAAAAATAAATAATTTTTAAAATATACCCATGGTCGTCCATGTCTGACTATACTTTCCTGCTAGTTTTTATTTAGGAAGTATGTATGTAGTTACCAAATTTATGAAATTATGATATTCTAAAAGTTTTTATTTAAGAATTGGAATTAATTTGATTGCTTTAATTTTAATTTATCTTCTGTCGATTAATTTCCACAAGTTTAAAAAATTTTCTTCACAAACATGAAGATTTAAGATTTTCATGTATAAAAGAATAAAATTTATGTAATCCCGATAAATCCCGGGATTGCAATTTTCAAAATCCCGAATCCCGGGATTTGTAAAAGCCAGTCCCGGCATCCCCTATATATATATATAGTATAGTAAGTAAGTTTCTTGTCCAAACTCACTATGCAAAATTTCGTGAGGATCGGTCCATAATTGACCCTTTCCCCCATATAAAAAAATGACTTTAACGCTCATTACTGACTTAAAAATACTAGTATATAGATGAAATTCGACATAAGTAAGTTTCATATGAGTCAAAATCTATCTAAAAAATTTTATGTTGATCGGTCCATGATTGACCCTACCCCCCCATATAAGGTCCCCTTCAGAAAATGACTGCAACGCTCATTAATGGCTTAAAAATACGAGTGCAGCGATGAAATTCGACACAAATAAATTTAATACGAACCAAATTCTGTCTACCAAATTTTATGAGGATCGACCCATAATTGACCCTACCTCCCTATATAAGGTCCCCTTCAGAAAATTACTTTAACGCTTATAACTGGCCTAAAAATACCAGTATATAGATGAAATTCGACATAAGTTTCATTCGATTCAAACGAGGTTCGATGAACGAGATTCGACATAGCCGAATATAACACTCTTACTTGTTTTTTAATCTTGTTGCTCTGGTTTCGAAGGACCATGTCTTCGTTTGAATGTTTGTAAGACATTAAGAGTTTATTTAAAATTAAAAATCTTAAAACTAACTAGAACTATGATAAGACATATTGTACAGATGTGTATTTTCAGTCTTATCAGCGTAATATTTCTATCTATGGGGTAATAACTGTATCAGTGATATAAATATATTTCATGCCTCATTATTAACTCTAACATATGTTCCCTAAAAACATATTCACCTAATAAATTGGCGGGTCATGGGGGAGTAGTTCCTCCCATAAGAATTTAATAAATTTCGCACGAACAATTCGTGTAAACATTTGTCTAATAAATTGTCGAATTACTGGACCATCGTTTTTCTATGAAACCATTACAGCTAGAATCCTAAAATTTTGCACTATCAACACTGAAATCCGTGTGAACAATTTACGGAAAAATAATCGGACTAGCAATACGGACATATGAATTTAATTTTTACATCTGGGAAAATATAGGAACTAGAATCCTCAAATGTTGTACGTGTTGCCTTAAATTGAATACAAGAAATCTCAAATTTTGCACAGGCAACATTGAAATCCATATCGGCATTTGGAAAAAATGGGTAAACATGAATATTTGTAGGCAGTAAGTTCCAAAGTCGAATAGATTGTGTATAAAATTGCCACGATGATGTCAGAGTTTTATATCTAGCATGCATCAAATTCATTGACCTGCGAGATCTAACAAATACTAGCCTATTAAAGAGGTAAGGGGGTATATGAGTATTTTATGCAGTAAGGTTAAACATCGAATTTTCAACAGGTTGACAAACGATATGTTGTATAAATTGATTTTAAATGGTGTGATATGATCAAAATTTCGAAGTTCATACACACACTTGAATATATGTAGCATTGTATGCAATCTCCAGTTTTATAAAGCTTGTGTAGTCACAGCATAAAAAAGTAAGCATCCGTATATAAGCGTGGATATTAAATCAGTTTTAGCAAGTAATGTACAGACTTTTAAAGGTGTAAAAAATTGAGTTTTCCATAGGGTTCGAAGCATGGTATTCGTTTTTCCAGCAGCTGCATTTATGTGATTATTGCATGTTAGATTGTTGTTAAAAATTATTCCCAGATTTTTCATAGTTTTGACATTTTCAATTCTTTGATTATATAAGGTTATAACCGGTTCGAACTTTGATCTTACTGATTTATTAGTATTTTTATTATAACCATACATTTTAACTTGCTGGGATTTATACAGAGACCATTAGCAGTTGCCCATTTATAAATACGGTAATTTAGTTCTGGAATGCAATTATCTATGTTTTTACCATGATCACTAAAGTAAATTTGGATATCATCTGCATATACACATACTTAATGATATGAAATTTTAGTATCATAAGGTCCTTGAGTGACTCTTTCAATGGCGTTTTTTGTGTAACAGCAAAAATTATTTTTTACGTTTTAACACTGAATATAGTAATATAATTCGATGAAATTAATACACAATAACCCTCAATAAAATTTAACCAAACGGGTTTTTTCCGTTTGTCAAAATTCAATCTAGATCGAATTTTATTTTAATTTATCGAAGCCCATTTACGCTATCAAAGCATTGCAAAATAATGTAAACAACAAACCGTTTCGGTGAAATAATATGAGGCTTTAAATGTAATAATTCCAATTTGTTACATTAATAAATTCTATTTAAAAATATGAAAATTCTAAAAAATTCTGAAAAATAACTACATTTGTAATAATTTTGGAGTCATATACAAAATTGTTTTATGTCATTGAAATCTTCTCTCATACGATACCAAATTTGCATATGGTTTATTTGCCAGATGTATGAAAAAATCAGAAAAACCTTAAAAAAGGTCCTTTTTATACCCTCCACCACCATCAGTGGTGATCGGTCCATAATTGGTCATAGCTCCCATATAAGGTTCACATCCTAAAATCACTTAAACGAGCTTAATTCATAGATAAATAAAGCTATCTGGATAAAATTCGACATGAATGTGTTTTGTGTGTATATGAATTACTCTACGAAATTTGTTCCGGATCGGTCCATAATCGGTCTTAGCTCCCATATAAGGTCCACATCCTAAAATCATTCAAATGCGCATAATTAAATGCGCATAATTCATTGATAAATAAAGCTATCAGGGTAAAACTCTTTTTTTTTCATTTTATTTATTCTTTATTGAATCTTTCTTATGTAGAAATTTACAATAAGTATTAAAATCTTAACCTAAATGTTCACATAAATGTCGAAGTTTTTCATGTAAAATTTTCTAGTTCTTATATTTTTTCAGATATATGAATTTTTTATTTAATTCATATGGGAGGTTCCAAGTCCGCCAATATATACCCAAATGTTCACATTGACTTCAAAGGATTTTTGCTCTAGACATACGATTTTTATACCCTCCACCACCATCAGTGGTGATAGAGGGTATATATAACTTTGTCATTCCGTGTGTAACACCAAGAAATATTAATCTGAGACCCAACAAAGTATATATATTCTGGGTCCTTATGAAATTCTGAGTCGATTTAGCTATGTCCGTCTGTACGTCCGTCCGTCCGTCTGTCTGTCTGTATGTCTGTGTAAAACACGAAGCAATATAATTTAACCAAGTTCATCCAAAATATTCATTATTATCCGGTACAGTTTGGTATTGAAAATGAGCAAAATCGGTTCACATCGGGAAAAGTTATGAATCAAAATTTAAAACAACTCCGAAAAAAATAAGCATTTTTTACACATTCTGATGTAATTTTCTCGAAAGCTATGCAAGATAATTTCATGAAAGTCATCATACATTCGTTTCTACACAAGATATTGATTCCTGCTGAAAATTGCCAGAATCGGTCCATAATTTCATATACCTCCCATACAAAAGTACATATTCCCGGAAAATTAGTTTTTTGTTAATAACTTCCGTTAGAATGTTGATATCTTCACAAAATTTTACAAGTTAAAATCTTATTTCAATAGAATTCATTGGGAGAAAACATTTTCTGGATCGGTCCATAATTGGTCATAGCTCCCATACAGGGTCCCCTCCCGAAAATCACTTAAAAGCACATAACTCATTACTAAATTAAGATATCCATATAAAATTTGGTACAAGTATTGGTCTAATATACAGAAATATTTTTGTGCAATTTTTTGCGATCGGTCCATAATTGGTCATAGCTCCCATACAAGGACCCTTAACGAAAATTACTTAAACGCGCATAACTCATTACTAAATCAAGATATCCATATAGAATTTGGTACAATAATTGTTCTTGCATTCAGAAATATTACTATGAAATTTTTTTCCGATCGGTCCATAATTGGTCATAGCTCCCATACAAGGTCCCCTCCCGAAAATCACTTAAACACACATAACTCATTACTAAATCAAGATATCCATATAAAATTTGGTACAATTATTGCTCTCGCATACAGAAATATTACTATGAAATTTTTTCCCGATCGGTCCATAATTGGTCATAGCTCCCATACAAGGTCCCCTCCCGAAAATCACTTAAACACACATAACTCATTACTAAATTAAAATGTCCATATAAAGTTTGGTGCAAGTATAGCTCTCACATATAGAAAAATTACTATGCATTTTTTTTCCGATCAGTCCATAATTTGTCATAGCTCCCTTACAAGGTCCCCTTCCGAAAATCACTTAAACGCACATAACTCATTACTAAATTAAGATATTCATATAAAATTTAATACAAGTATTGCTCACATATACATAAATATTAGTATGGAAGTTTTTTCCGATCGGTCCATAATTGGTCACAGCTCGCATACAAGGTCACCTCCCGAAAATCACTTAAATGCACAATATTCATCGCCAAATAATGATATAGATACAGAATTTTGAAATTTTGTCTTTATATACATAATTGGTCCTAGCTCCCATACAAGGTCCTTTTACGAAAATCCCTTAAACGCACATTACTCATTACCAAATAAAGCTATTGATAAAAAATTTGGCACAAATATTAGTTTGGTATACAAAAATTCTATTTCAAGATTATTTCATGATCGGTCTATAACATGGGTGCGGTCGGTTCCATGCAAGTGTCCCTTCAGAAAATCACTTGAACACACATTACTTATTACTAAATTACGATATAGATACAAAATTTGACTGAAATAAAGTTTTTATGTAAAGAAATTTTGCTTAAAGAATATTTTACGATCGGTCTATAATTGGTCATATCTCCCATACTAGGTCCTGCCCCTAAAAACAATTTGTGTAGAACAAAATGATATATATGTATTTTGCAAATCCTTAAATCTTTCACACACATGCATACATGCACATTATTAAATATCGTTAAAGCATATCTAAGGGCGCTATAAAAATATAAAAGAAAATGGGGTTTGTAATGTTCAACAAATTTTGGAATTGTAAATCTGGTGTTTTTCTATTTAAGACATGAGAAAACTTATTTCTACAAATATTTGATCAACTAAAAAACTATTAATATAAAAGTAGCTGGTGGAGGGTATTTAAGATTCGGCTCAGCTGAATATAGCACTCTAACTTGTTTCTACTTATTTCATATGGCAGTTTCCAACCCCCCTAACGATAGTCCGCCCATTTACCCAAAATGTTCAAAAAAATTTTAAATTTCATCGTGCAAAATTTGAAGATTTTAGGTCTATTAGACAAACGACAACGCCCATTTAATTACATGGATGTTAAAGTTGTTCTTGCAAAATTTGAGGATTATAGCTCTAATAGTTTATCAAATATACGAATTTTTCTATTTACTTCATATGGGGGGTTCCAAGTCCCCCTGATTAAAGTCCGCCCTTTTTCCCCAAAATGTTCCGATTAATATTAAGGTTCTTCTTGCTAAATTTTAAGAAGCTAACTCTATTAGTATCCCAGATAAACGAATTTTTGTATATTTCATTCATATGGCAGGAGGAACGCCCCCCCCCCCCCATTGGTTGTCCGCCAATTTACACATAATGTTTACATGGATGGTACAGTTCTTTGTGCAAAATTTGAAGTTTCTAACTCTAATAGTTTCCCAGATAAGCGAATTTTTGTATTTAATTCATATGGGGGGTGCCACGCCCCCTAATGCTAGTACGCCCCCTTTTCCTTAAATAGTCATATTGATCCTAAAGTGGGTCCTTCAAAATTTGAGGACTCTATCTGATATATTTTCTCAGATATACTGATTTAAGATTTTCTTCATATGAAAGGCGCCACGCCCACTATCGCCATTCCGCCCATTTTATCCAAAAATATTCTTATGGACATCAAAGTTTTGCATACAAAATTTGAGGACTGTAGCTCTTGCGGTTTTGACATATGCTACTTTTAATACTTATTTTGTATGTGGGCGTGGCACGTCGCCCACTTAAAATATTGAAGTAAAAAGTAGCCTATAGTTCCTTTGAGACATACAGGAAGAGACTGTGAAAATTTCAGAAAAACCGGTTCAGCAGTTTAGCTGTCTATAAAGTCCAAACAAACAAACATACAAACACACATTCATTTTTATATATATATAGATTACATCCCTCTTGCCAATTTTTTGCCCATATTTGACCCTAGCTCCCATATAAAGCCTCTTTTAGAAATTTCATCAATAAATTGCTTAAATACATCGGAATTAAGGTAAAATTCCACACATTTTTTATGAAAAATAAATAATTTTTAAAATATACCCATGGTCGTCCATGTCTGACTATACTTTCCTGCTAGTTTTTATTTAGGAAGTATGTATGTAGTTACCAAATTTATGAAATTATGATATTCTAAAAGTTTTTATTTAAGAATTGGAATTAATTTGATTGCTTTAATTTTAATTTATCTTCTGTCGATTAATTTCCACAAGTTTAAAAAATTTTCTTCACAAACATGAAGATTTAAGATTTTCATGTATAAAAGAATAAAATTTATGTAATCCCGATAAATCCCGGGATTGCAATTTTCAAAATCCCGAATCCCGGGATTTGTAAAAGCCAGTCCCGGCATCCCCTATATATATATATAGTATAGTAAGTAAGTTTCTTGTCCAAACTCACTATGCAAAATTTCGTGAGGATCGGTCCATAATTGACCCTTTCCCCCATATAAAAAAATGACTTTAACGCTCATTACTGACTTAAAAATACTAGTATATAGATGAAATTCGACATAAGTAAGTTTCATATGAGTCAAAATCTATCTAAAAAATTTTATGTTGATCGGTCCATGATTGACCCTACCCCCCCATATAAGGTCCCCTTCAGAAAATGACTGCAACGCTCATTAATGGCTTAAAAATACGAGTGCAGCGATGAAATTCGACACAAATAAATTTAATACGAACCAAATTCTGTCTACCAAATTTTATGAGGATCGACCCATAATTGACCCTACCTCCCTATATAAGGTCCCATTCAGAAAATTACTTTAACGCTTATAACTGGCCTAAAAATACCAGTATATAGATGAAATTCGACATAAGTTTCATTCGATTCAAACGAGGTTCGATGAACGAGATTCGACATAGCCGAATATAACACTCTTACTTGTTTTTTAATCTTGTTGCTCTGGTTTCGAAGGACCATGTCTTCGTTTGAATGTTTGTAAGACATTAAGAGTTTATTTAAAATTAAAAATCTTAAAACTAACTAGAACTATGATAAGACATATTGTACAGATGTGTATTTTCAGTCTTATCAGCGTAATATTTCTATCTATGGGGTAATAACTGTATCAGTGATATAAATATATTTCATGCCTCATTATTAACTCTAACATATGTTCCCTAAAAACATATTCACCTAATAAATTGGCGGGTCATGGGGGAGTAGTTCCTCCCATAAGAATTTAATAAATTTCGCACGAACAATTCGTGTAAACATTTGTCTAATAAATTGTCGAATTACTGGACCATCGTTTTTCTATGAAACCATTACAGCTAGAATCCTAAAATTTTGCACTATCAACACTGAAATCCGTGTGAACAATTTACGGAAAAATAATCGGACTAGCAATACGGACATATGAATTTAATTTTTACATCTGGGAAAATATAGGAACTAGAATCCTCAAATGTTGTACGTGTTGCCTTAAATTGAATACAAGAAATCTCAAATTTTGCACAGGCAACATTGAAATCCATATCGGCATTTGGAAAAAATGGGTAAACATGAATATTTGTAGGCAGTAAGTTCCAAAGTCGAATAGATTGTGTATAAAATTGCCACGATGATGTCAGAGTTTTATATCTAGCATGCATCAAATTCATTGACCTGCGAGATCTAACAAATACTAGCCTATTAAAGAGGTAAGGGGGTATATGAGTATTTTATGCAGTAAGGTTAAACATCGAATTTTCAACAGGTTGACAAACGATATGTTGTATAAATTGATTTTAAATGGTGTGATATGATCAAAATTTCGAAGTTCATACACACACTTGAATATATGTAGCATTGTATGCAATCTCCAGTTTTATAAAGCTTGTGTAGTCACAGCATAAAAAAGTAAGCATCCGTATATAAGCGTGGATATTAAATCAGTTTTAGCAAGTAATGTACAGACTTTTAAAGGTGTAAAAAATTGAGTTTTCCATAGGGTTCGAAGCATGGTATTCGTTTTTCCAGCAGCTGCATTTATGTGATTATTGCATGTTAGATTGTTGTTAAAAATTATTCCCAGATTTTTCATAGTTTTGACATTTTCAATTCTTTGATTATATAAGGTTATAACCGGTTCGAACTTTGATCTTACTGATTTATTAGTATTTTTATTATAACCATACATTTTAACTTGCTGGGATTTATACAGAGACCATTAGCAGTTGCCCATTTATAAATACGGTAATTTAGTTCTGGAATGCAATTATCTATGTTTTTACCATGATCACTAAAGTAAATTTGGATATCATCTGCATATACACATACTTAATGATATGAAATTTTAGTATCATAAGGTCCTTGAGTGACTCTTTCAATGGCGTTTTTTGTGTAACAGCAAAAATTATTTTTTACGTTTTAACACTGAATATAGTAATATAATTCGATGAAATTAATACACAATAACCCTCAATAAAATTTAACCAAACGGGTTTTTTCCGTTTGTCAAAATTCAATCTAGATCGAATTTTATTTTAATTTATCGAAGCCCATTTACGCTATCAAAGCATTGCAAAATAATGTAAACAACAAACCGTTTCGGTGAAATAATATGAGGCTTTAAATGTAATAATTCCAATTTGTTACATTAATAAATTCTATTTAAAAATATGAAAATTCTAAAAAAATTCTGAAAAATAACTACATTTGTAATAATTTTGGAGTCATATACAAAATTGTTTTATGTCATTGAAATCTTCTCTCATACGATACCAAATTTGCATATGGTTTATTTGCCAGATGTATGAAAAAATCAGAAAAACCTTAAAAAAGGTCCTTTTTATACCCTCCACCACCATCAGTGGTGATCGGTCCATAATTGGTCATAGCTCCCATATAAGGTTCACATCCTAAAATCACTTAAACGAGCTTAATTCATAGATAAATAAAGCTATCTGGATAAAATTCGACATGAATGTGTTTTGTGTGTATATGAATTACTCTACGAAATTTGTTCCGGATCGGTCCATAATCGGTCTTAGCTCCCATATAAGGTCCACATCCTAAAATCATTCAAATGCGCATAATTAAATGCGCATAATTCATTGATAAATAAAGCGATCAGGGTAAAACTCTTTTTTTTTCATTTTATTTATTCTTTATTGAATCTTTCTTATGTAGAAATTTACAATAAGTATTAAAATCTTAACCTAAATGTTCACATAAATGTCGAAGTTTTTCATGTAAAATTTTCTAGTTCTTATATTTTTTCAGATATATGAATTTTTTATTTAATTCATATGGGAGGTTCCAAGTCCGCCAATATATACCCAAATGTTCACATTGACTTCAAAGGATTTTTGCTCTAGACATACGATTTTTATACCCTCCACCACCATCAGTGGTGATAGAGGGTATATATAACTTTGTCATTCCGTGTGTAACACCAAGAAATATTAATCTGAGACCCAACAAAGTATATATATTCTGGGTCCTTATGAAATTCTGAGTCGATTTAGCTATGTCCGTCTGTACGTCCGTCCGTCCGTCTGTCTGTCTGTATGTCTGTGTAAAACACGAAGCAATATAATTTAACCAAGTTCATCCAAAATATTCATTATTATCCGGTACAGTTTGGTATTGAAAATGAGCAAAATCGGTTCACATCGGGAAAAGTTATGAATCAAAATTTAAAACAACTCCGAAAAAAATAAGCATTTTTTACACATTCTGATGTAATTTTCTCGAAAGCTATGCAAGATAATTTCATGAAAGTCATCATACATTCGTTTCTACACAAGATATTGATTCCTGCTGAAAATTGCCAGAATCGGTCCATAATTTCATATACCTCCCATACAAAAGTACATATTCCCGGAAAATTAGTTTTTTGTTAATAACTTCCGTTAGAATGTTGATATCTTCACAAAATTTTACAAGTTAAAATCTTATTTCAATAGAATTCATTGGGAGAAAACATTTTCTGGATCGGTCCATAATTGGTCATAGCTCCCATACAGGGTCCCCTCCCGAAAATCACTTAAAAGCACATAACTCATTACTAAATTAAGATATCCATATAAAATTTGGTACAAGTATTGGTCTAATATACAGAAATATTTTTGTGCAATTTTTTGCGATCGGTCCATAATTGGTCATAGCTCCCATACAAGGACCCTTAACGAAAATTACTTAAACGCGCATAACTCATTACTAAATCAAGATATCCATATAGAATTTGGTACAATAATTGTTCTTGCATTCAGAAATATTACTATGAAATTTTTTTCCGATCGGTCCATAATTGGTCATAGCTCCCATACAAGGTCCCCTCCCGAAAATCACTTAAACACACATAACTCATTACTAAATCAAGATATCCATATAAAATTTGGTACAATTATTGCTCTCGCATACAGAAATATTACTATGAAATTTTTTCCCGATCGGTCCATAATTGGTCATAGCTCCCATACAAGGTCCCCTCCCGAAAATCACTTAAACACACATAACTCATTACTAAATTAAAATGTCCATATAAAGTTTGGTGCAAGTATAGCTCTCACATATAGAAAAATTACTATGCATTTTTTTTCCGATCAGTCCATAATTTGTCATAGCTCCCTTACAAGGTCCCCTTCCGAAAATCACTTAAACGCACATAACTCATTACTAAATTAAGATATTCATATAAAATTTAATACAAGTATTGCTCACATATACATAAATATTAGTATGGAAGTTTTTTCCGATCGGTCCATAATTGGTCACAGCTCGCATACAAGGTCACCTCCCGAAAATCACTTAAATGCACAATATTCATCGCCAAATAATGATATAGATACAGAATTTTGAAATTTTGTCTTTATATACATAATTGGTCCTAGCTCCCATACAAGGTCCTTTTACGAAAATCCCTTAAACGCACATTACTCATTACCAAATAAAGCTATTGATAAAAAATTTGGCACAAATATTAGTTTGGTATACAAAAATTCTATTTCAAGATTATTTCATGATCGGTCTATAACATGGGTGCGGTCGGTTCCATGCAAGTGTCCCTTCAGAAAATCACTTGAACACACATTACTTATTACTAAATTACGATATAGATACAAAATTTGACTGAAATAAAGTTTTTATGTAAAGAAATTTTGCTTAAAGAATATTTTACGATCGGTCTATAATTGGTCATATCTCCCATACTAGGTCCTGCCCCTAAAAACAATTTGTGTAAAACAAAATGATATATATGTATTTTGCAAATCCTTAAATCTTTCACACACATGCATACATGCACATTATTAAATATCGTTAAAGCATATCTAAGGGCGCTATAAAAATATAAAAGAAAATGGGGTTTGTAATGTTCAACAAATTTTGGAATTGTAAATCTGTTGTTGGAATTGTAAATCTGGTGTTTTTCTATTTAAGACATGAGAAAACTTATTTCTACAAATATTTGATCAACTAAAAAACTATTAATATAAAAGTAGCTGGTGGAGAGTATTTAAGATTCGGCTCAGCTGAATATAGCACTCTAACTTGTTTCTACTTATTTCATATGGCAGTTTCCAACCCCCCTAACGATAGTCCGCCCATTTACCCAAAATGTTCAAAAAAATTTTAAATTTCATCGTGCAAAATTTGAAGATTTTAGGTCTATTAGACAAACGACAACGCCCATTTAATTACATGGATGTTAAAGTTGTTCTTGCAAAATTTGAGGATTATAGCTCTAATAGTTTATCAAATATACGAATTTTTCTATTTACTTCATATGGGGGGTTCCAAGTCCCCCTGATTAAAGTCCGCCCTTTTTCCCCAAAATGTTCCGATTAATATTAAGGTTCTTCTTGCTAAATTTTAAGAAGCTAACTCTATTAGTATCCCAGATAAACGAATTTTTGTATATTTCATTCATATGGCAGGAGGAACGCCCCCCCCCCCATTGGTTGTCCGCCAATTTACACATAATGTTTACATGGATGGTACAGTTCTTTGTGCAAAATTTGAAGTTTCTAACTCTAATAGTTTCCCAGATAAGCGAATTTTTGTATTTAATTCATATGGGGGGTGCCACGCCCCCTAATGCTAGTACGCCCCCTTTTCCTTAAATAGTCATATTGATCCTAAAGTGGGTCCTTCAAAATTTGAGGACTCTATCTGATATATTTTCTCAGATATACTGATTTAAGATTTTCTTCATATAAAAGGCGCCACGCCCACTATCGCCATTCCGCCCATTTTATCCAAAAATATTCTTATGGACATCAAAGTTTTGCATACAAAATTTGAGGACTGTAGCTCTTGCGGTTTTGACATATGCTACTTTTAATACTTATTTTGTATGTGGGCGTGGCACGTCGCCCACTTAAAATATTGAAGTAAAAAGTAGCCTATAGTTCCTTTGAGACATACAGGAAGAGACTGTGAAAATTTCAGAAAAACCGGTTCAGCAGTTTAGCTGTCTATAAAGTCCAAACAAACAAACATACAAACACACATTCATTTTTATATATATATAGATTACATCCCTCTTGCCAATTTTTTGCCATATTTGACCCTAGCTCCCATATAAAGCCTCTTTTAGAAATTTCATCAATAAATTGCTTAAATACATCGGAATTAAGGTAAAATTCCACACATTTTTTATGAAAAATAAATAATTTTTAAAATATACCCATGGTCGTCCATGTCTGACTATACTTTCCTGCTAGTTTTTATTTAGGAAGTATGTATGTAGTTACCAAATTTATGAAATTATGATATTCTAAAAGTTTTTATTTAAGAATTGGAATTAATTTGATTGCTTTAATTTTAATTTATCTTCTGTCGATTAATTTCCACAAGTTTAAAAAATTTTCTTCACAAACATGAAGATTTAAGATTTTCATGTATAAAAGAATAAAATTTATGTAATCCCGATAAATCCCGGGATTGCAATTTTCAAAATCCCGAATCCCGGGATTTGTAAAAGCCAGTCCCGGCATCCCCTATATATATATATAGTATAGTAAGTAAGTTTCTTGTCCAAACTCACTATGCAAAATTTCGTGAGGATCGGTCCATAATTGACCCTTACCCCCATATAAAAAAATGACTTTAACGCTCATTACTGACTTAAAAATACTAGTATATAGATGAAATTCGACATAAGTAAGTTTCATATGAGTCAAAATCTATCTAAAAAATTTTATGTTGATCGGTCCATGATTGACCCTACCCCCCCATATAAGGTCCCCTTCAGAAAATGACTGCAACGCTCATTAATGGCTTAAAAATACGAGTGCAGCGATGAAATTCGACACAAATAAATTTAATACGAACCAAATTCTGTCTACCAAATTTTATGAGGATCGACCCATAATTGACCCTACCTCCCTATATAAGGTCCCCTTCAGAAAATTACTTTAACGCTTATAACTGGCCTAAAAATACCAGTATATAGATGAAATTCGACATAAGTTTCATTCGATTCAAACGAGGTTCGATGAACGAGATTCGACATAGCCGAATATAACACTCTTACTTGTTTTTTAATCTTGTTGCTCTGGTTTCGAAGGACCATGTCTTCGTTTGAATGTTTGTAAGACATTAAGAGTTTATTTAAAATTAAAAATCTTAAAACTAACTAGAACTATGATAAGACATATTGTACAGATGTGTATTTTCAGTCTTATCAGCGTAATATTTCTATCTATGGGGTAATAACTGTATCAGTGATATAAATATATTTCATGCCTCATTATTAACTCTAACATATGTTCCCTAAAAACATATTCACCTAATAAATTGGCGGGTCATGGGGGAGTAGTTCCTCCCATAAGAATTTAATAAATTTCGCACGAACAATTCGTGTAAACATTTGTCTAATAAATTGTCGAATTACTGGACCATCGTTTTTCTATGAAACCATTACAGCTAGAATCCTAAAATTTTGCACTATCAACACTGAAATCCGTGTGAACAATTTACGGAAAAATAATCGGACTAGCAATACGGACATATGAATTTAATTTTTACATCTGGGAAAATATAGGAACTAGAATCCTCAAATGTTGTACGTGTTGCCTTAAATTGAATACAAGAAATCTCAAATTTTGCACAGGCAACATTGAAATCCATATCGGCATTTGGAAAAAATGGGTAAACATGAATATTTGTAGGCAGTAGAACTTACTGCAAAGTCGAATAGATTGTGTATAAAATTGCCACGATGATGTCAGAGTTTTATATCTAGCATGCATCAAATTCATTGACCTGCGAGATCTAACAAATACTAGCCTATTAAAGAGGTAAGGGGGTATATGAGTATTTTATGCAGTAAGGTTAAACATCGAATTTTCAACAGGTTGACAAACGATATGTTGTATAAATTGATTTTAAATGGTGTGATATGATCAAAATTTCGAAGTTCATACACACACTTGAATATATGTAGCATTGTATGCAATCTCCAGTTTTATAAAGCTTGTGTAGTCACAGCATAAAAAAGTAAGCATCCGTATATAAGCGTGGATATTAAATCAGTTTTAGCAAGTAATGTACAGACTTTTAAAGGTGTAAAAAATTGAGTTTTCCATAGGGTTCGAAGCATGGTATTCGCTTTTCCAGCAGCTGCATTTATGTGATTATTGCATGTTAGATTGTTGTTAAAAATTATTCCCAGATTTTTCATAGTTTTGACATTTTCAATTCTTTGATTATATAAGGTTATAACCGGTTCGAACTTTGATCTTACTGATTTATTAGTATTTTTATTATAACCATACATTTTAACTTGCTGGGATTTATACAGAGACCATTAGCAGTTGCCCATTTATAAATACGGTAATTTAGTTCTGGAATGCAATTATCTATGTTTTTACCATGATCACTAAAGTAAATTTGGATATCATCTGCATATACACATACTTAATGATATGAAATTTTAGTATCATAAGGTCCTTGAGTGACTCTTTCAATGGCGTTTTTTGTGTAACAGCAAAAATTATTTTTTACGTTTTAACACTGAATATAGTAAAGCGGTGTTCAGTTATAATCTGGACGCATAAAACTGTTAATAACTTTTGATTGAAACAACAGAATTAAAAGTTTTATATCAAAAATGAAAGATTATTTATTATTGGTTAAAATTATAACTAAAAGAATTTTAAATTTCTTTATTTCGAATGAAATTTCTTGCATGTTTCTTTATGCTTCGCATTAAATTCTGCACAACTTTCCTTTGAACTAAAGCAGCATATTTATACCAAGCTGTTCTCATGGAATCCTCATTTTTAATAACCTTGGCACTCTTCTTCAATTTAGATTTAACAATAGCCCAAAATTTTTCAATTGGGCGAAGTTGTGGACAATTTGGTGGGTTAAGCCACTTGGGTACAAAATCGATGTTATTATCTTGGTACCACTTTATAGTGGTATTGGAATAGTGACAAGATGCTAGGTCCGGCCAGAACTTAGTCGGCGACTTATGAAACCTAATGAAAGGCAACAGTCGTTTTTGTAAACATTCCTTTGTATAAATTTCTGACGTCATTGAAGAGGATGTGACAAAAGCCTTGCTCTTCAACCCGCAGCTGCAAATTGCTTGCCAAATCAGGAACTTTTTACCAAATTTATCCATTTTCGTGTATTTAAATTTGTCGGCTACATTTCCACGCCTGGATGAAACATAAAATTTTTGGCCTGGTATTTGCTTAAAATCGGCTTTTACATATGTTTCATCGTCCATTACGATGCAACCGCTAAATTTGGTTAATATATTACTGTATAATAATCTGGTACGTTTTTTTGCTACTGATTCTTGCTTTTCTGTTCTGTTTGGGTATTTAATAGTTCGATATGCTTTTAATCTAGCATTTACGCGAATTCTTCGTATAGTACTTCTGCTGGTTTTAAATTTTTTAGCACGATCAGCGTCAGATAATCCAGGATTATTTTTAATTGACCTTAGTACTCTAGTCTCCAATTTTTTGTTCCTTATACCTGCCTTTTTTACATTTTTCTTTTTTCTTTCTATAGTCAAGGTTTCCTCATATCTTTTTAATACACTACACACCGTACTTTTTGCAATTTTAAGCGATTTTGCTAACTTAGAACGAGACCAAGTCGGATTTTCATTAAATTTGTGCAGAATTTTTTTACGAGTTTCAAGTTCCATCGCGTGTATTTTCTTTAAGCCTCAACAGAATCGAATGAAATTTTTGACATATAACGGTACATCTGTGGTGAATAACATACTTCAAAAGCTTTCTACTTCTGCCACCAGAGGCGCTGCAATTCAAAGTACAGTGCGTCCAGATTATAACTGAACAGTGCTTTAATATAATTCGATGAAATTAATACACAATAACCCTCAATAAAATTTAACCAAACGGGTTTTTTCCGTTTGTCAAAATTCAATCTAGATCGAATTTTATTTTAATTTATCGAAGCCCATTTACGCTATCAAAGCATTGCAAAATAATGTAAACAACAAACCGTTTCGGTGAAATAATATGAGGCTTTAAATGTAATAATTCCAATTTGTTACATTAATAAATTCTATTTAAAAATATGAAAATTCTAAAAAAATTCTGAAAAATAACTACATTTGTAATAATTTTGGAGTCATATACAAAATTGTTTTATGTCATTGAAATCTTCTCTCATACGATACCAAATTTGCATATGGTTTATTTGCCAGATGTATGAAAAAATCAGAAAAACCTTAAAAAAGGTCCTTTTTATACCCTCCACCACCATCAGTGGTGATCGGTCCATAATTGGTCATAGCTCCCATATAAGGTTCACATCCTAAAATCACTTAAACGAGCTTAATTCATAGATAAATAAAGCTATCTGGATAAAATTCGACATGAATGTGTTTTGTGTGTATATGAATTACTCTACGAAATTTGTTCCGGATCGGTCCATAATCGGTCTTAGCTCCCATATAAGGTCCACATCCTAAAATCATTCAAATGCGCATAATTAAATGCGCATAATTCATTGATAAATAAAGCTATCAGGGTAAAACTCTTTTTTTTTCATTTTATTTATTCTTTATTGAATCTTTCTTATGTAGAAATTTACAATAAGTATTAAAATCTTAACCTAAATTATAACTAACGTTGTTATTGCCAATGCAATTTCAACCAAAGTTCTCGATAATTTGATTATCTGGCAAAATCCAATGTTTCCGTTCTTCTCAGTCGTCTATGACCCTCAAATGACAGCAACTCCCTGGCAAGGGGATTTGGGTGATCCATTAGTTTCGACAAGTAGGTTAAACAAGAGAATTTGATCTCCTCGCGTATTATGGGGACATTGAGATCCCTATGAATATTACTATTGCGAATGTACCACAGAGCACCTGTTATTGACCTTAACAGAGCTGACTGCTTTCTTTGTAATTTTTCAACATTAGATGAGGAGGCTGTTCCCCACAGTTGAATGTCGTATAGCCATATCGGTTTTATAACTGTTTTGTACAAAAGCACTTTGTATTCCAAGTCTAGAGCTGACCGTGGTCCAATTAGCCAGTACATTTGAGCTGACTTTAATTTTATTTGTGTAACCTTGAATTCAATGTGGTGAGTCCATGTTAAGCGGCGATCAAGGTGAATACCAAGATATCTCACATGGCTTTGTTCAGGAATTTTTATATTGTTTATCTGTACGGGAAGACAATTTTCTCGTCTTAAAGTAAATGTAACGTGAGTACATTTTGTTGCATTGACCTTTATTTTCCATTTGTCCAGCCACTTTTCCAATTCGCCGATGTGAAGCTGGAGTTGTTCAGAAGCTATTGAAGGGTTATCATATATGCTTACAAAAACGGTATCATCCGCAAATGTAGATGTGTGAGTCAGTGCGATCGTTGGCATATCTGCAGTATATAAAATATATAGGAACGGACCTAGAATACTCCCCTGGGGTACTCCTGCAGATATTTTTCGACGTGAAGAGATCACATCTTTAGACCTGATTTGAAAAGATCTTTCATATATATAATTTTTAAGCAGTTTGTGAACATTCGCAGGTAGTAATGTGATAATTTTGTGTAATAGTCCATCGTGCCAGACTTTATCGAAAGCTTGAGAAATATCTATGAATAATGCTGAGCAATATTGCTTGCTTTCGAAGGCCTTCCGAATAAGAGTAGTTATTCGATGTACCTGTTCGATAGTGCTGTGCTTTCTTCTGAAACCAAACTGATGGTCAGGAATAATGCAATTATCGTTAAGGTGTAGTATAAGGCTTTCAAGCAATAACTTTTCAAAAAGTTTTGAGAATATAGGCAACAGACTAATGGGACGGTATGATGTCACTTGAGTATATCCAATACGTAGCATCGAGTTAAAGATGAACAAAATAATTCTCAGTGCTGAATTGGGCAGGTTACTTATCATCGTGGTAGTAATTTTATCTATACCAGGTGATTTTCCTGCCTTTAGACCTTTGATTGTCGTCTTCACGGTAGAGAACCAGAATTTTATTGGGCGTGGAACCACATTATTTATAATGTTAGCACTAATAGAAGAATCTGTATCATTTTCAGTAAACACATTCTCCAAGTGATTGGCGAATGCTTCAAGTTTTTCTGACGTATTTTTTGCCCATTGACCATTCTGGAGGCGTATGGGTGACTCATATGCAGTAGGGCATTGCATATGTTTAACAGCTTTCCAGAGACTATATTCTGTTTTCTTAGTAGGGTCTAAGTTTTTGAGATAATTTCTCAGATTAGATTCCTTATTATTTTTTAAGGCGATGTGAAGTCTTCTTTGGCACTGATTAAGTTTAACCTTTATGTTTGGAGATCGCGATTGTTGCCATTGACGCCTGAGTGTTCTCTTTTCTTTAATTAGAGAGGGTAAAACTCGACGTGAATTTGTTTTGTGTATATAATCATCCGTGAACATTTTCCACATCGGTCCATAATTGGTTACATTCCATATAAGGAATTTTTCCAGCATCGGTCCATATCTAGCTCCCATATAAGGTTCCAAAACCACTTAATGCCACATAATTTATTATTAAACTCGACATGAGTATGTTCTGTGTATAGATAAATCATTTTGATTATTATACCCTCCACCACCATCAGTGGTGATAGAGGGTTTATGAGACCCAACAAAGTATATATATTCTGGGTCCTTATGAAATTCTGAGTCGATTTAGCTATGCCCGTCTGTCTGTCTGTGTAAAACACGCTCACGTTAAAACGAAGCAAGATAATTTAACCAAATTCACCCAAATTGAAAATGATCAAAATCGGTTCACATCGAGAAAAGTTATGAATCAAAATTTAAAACAACTCCGAAAAAGTAAACATTTTTTCACATTCTGATGTAATTTTCTCGAAAACTATGCAAGATAATTTCATGAAAGTCATCATATATTCATTTCTACACAATATCTTGATTCTTGCTGAAAATTTCCAGAATCGGTCCATAATTTCATATACCTCCCTGTTGCGGCAGCAACGTAAAATTTGTGTTACGGCAGTAACTTCCAATTAGAACAATAATAAAACAAAATGTTTAAATCGATAGCATCAACATGTGATGCAAATGTGTATCGTGTGTCGTGTTTTATTATCTATATTCAAAGAATAAAATGGTTGACAATAAAAAAATCAAAATTAAAGTTCTATCGAAACTTACTCTATTCTAATCTTCTTCACAAATTAACATAAAATGGTGATTGTGCATTTTGTGCACCTAAGCGATTACCATAAAAAATATTCGAACCTTACAATTACTTCAATAAAAATACGTAAACAAAACACATATTATTTGAATACATCACTGTTTCAAAAACATAGAATACAGTTACAAAATTCAAATTCAAATTATCAAAATCAATTCATAACATCCCGGCCGCCGTGTGTCGACCAGGGACACTCACTTCTAACATCAAGTACTGCCAATTTCGATGCCGGACGTCTTAATTTGCCAATTGTTGTTCTTACCACCGCCGAACGAACCTGCCCATCTGCTGCCAGGAACACCTCCTCTACCACACCTCTTTTCCATTGCCCACGGATTTCATTATCATCACATATTATAACCATATCACCGGTCTGGATAGGCTTAACTGGCTGGTGCCACTTTGTTCGGCGAGTTAACTCTGGCAGATACTCTTGTATCCATCTTTTCCAAAAAGTTTGTTTTAACTTCTGGAGTATATGACATTGTTTTCTCAGGCAAGTTTTTTCTAGTACAGCAGGCGTTTGTACTATATTCGGGCATCCAATCAAAAAATGATTGCGTGTCAAAGGTTCAGCTTCCGTGTTCTCTATGGGAATATGCGTCAATGGTCGCGAATTTATTAAATTTTCCGCCTCTATTAATAAACTGTGGAAGGTCTCAACTTGAGGAGCTTTTTCCTTTAATGTGAAAGCCAATACATTTTTAACCGAACGGACCATTCGCTCCCATGCTCCGCCAGCTGATGGATTTGCTGGGGTGTTAAACAGCCATTCTATACCACGCTGTGAACACTCATCTATTATTTTTGCATCATCGAAAATAAACTTCTCCTTGCTTGCACCCACAAAGTTTGTGCCCCTATCACTTCTTATACGCACAGGCAAGCCTCTTCGGTTGACAAAATTTCGTATGCACAATATCACTGCATCGGTTGACAAATCTTTTGCAATTTCAAGATGAATTGCCCGGGTTGTTAGACATGTAAATGAAGATACCCATCGCTTTTCACGACGACGACCTATTGAAACTAAAAATGGGCCAATATAGTCTATGCGGGTATATGAGAATGTCCTTACATAAGGAGTAAGTCTATCTTCGGGGTGTTGACCCATTAGTGGTGGCTTTGGAACAGCAAACATATTTTTACAAACTTGGCAATTCCTTTTAGCGGACCTTACTAATTGCCGCAGACACGGTATCCAAAACTTTACTCTGATTGCGGCGCAGATCGACTCTTGGTTCTGGTGTCTAAATTGTTCATTATATTATTGCTTTACAATAAGCGTGGTGAGTACGTGCTTTTTAGGTAATATAATAGGCTCTTTTGTACTACGAACAACACAAGTGGCATTATAGATACGACCAGACAAACAAATTAAGCCATCTTTGCTTAAAAACGGAGTCAATTTAAAAATGGAGCTAGACTTAGATAATGGTTTATTCATTCTCAATTGATTGTACTTCTCTAAGAAAACTTCTCTTTGAACCATTTTACACAAAAAGTCAGTAGTATCATTAATCTCCTTAGCACTTAGTTGACGTCCAAAATTTACTGCTATTTCCTTTCGATACGACTTAAACATTTTCACCGCTCGTCGAACCCAACACATAACTCTGACCAGTTTATTAAAGTTTGAATACCTCTCGAATGGAATGATTGAATTGTCACTTACAGTGAAAACAAATTTGGATCTCCTCTCCGCTTGACACTCATGTTCATTAATATCATCAGGGAGTTTCGGCCAACTTGTTTTAGAATCTCTTAAAAATGCTGGTCCATTCAACCAACTTGATGATGAAAAAGCTTTTGAAAAGTTCTGTGGCCTGGTTGCTTCATCCGCAGGATTTAGTGCTCCAGGCAACCAACGCCATTGTTCTACCTCCGATGAATCTAGTATATCTGCGATACGGTGGCCGACAAACTGTTTATAGGCCCTACAGTCAGACTGAATCCATTTCAATACCGTTTTGGAGTCTGACCAAAATATGACGTTCATTGGCCTTATGTCGTGACAGCCTATTATTGACTCTTTCAATCTTACCCCAAGAAGTGCCGCCTGCAGCTCAAGGCGTGGAATGGAAAGCGGCTTTAGAGGCGCACATCTCGATTTGCCTGCAACAAAAACAATGTCAACATCACCATGGTGACACAGCCTCCAATAGGCAACGGCGGCATAGGCTACTTGACTAGCGTCCGCAAAAAAATGTAACTCAACCACTGTTTTTGTACTAAAGAGATTTCTCCCATAATACCTGGGTATTTTCACTTCACATATATCATATAAACTTCTGTACCATACGTACCATTTTGCATAAATCTCATCAGGAACGGGCGAATCCGACCCAATTTTGCTCCTCCACAACTCCTGTAGAAGGACTTTAGATTTTATAATAATGTTGGCTAGAAAACCGTAGGTATCAAAAATAGACATTGTAAGACTCAACACTTTACTTTTCGTTGGTTTCCGGTCCCCATTTAAAACTTCCTTTGGAACTCTTGCAAACTTCAGAACAAAGCAAAAACTATCATCAGATTGCCTCCAACGCATCCCCAAAATTTTCCCAGTTGTAGTTTCGTTATCGCATAAATTTGTCAAACTTTGATCGTCATTTATGTATTCGCTATCATTTATTGCAGTTAAAAGCTCCTTTGAATTTGACACGAAACCTCTCAGTTCGAAACCAGCTTGACTATGAATATAAACTACATCCCTGGTAACACTAATGGCCTCATTCATATCGTCAAAACTATCGACGTAATCATCGACGTAGTGGTTATCAACTAGTGCCTTATAAGCCTTGGGATGAGTATCTTTGTATATTTCAGCATTAAGATTCTTAACATATTGCGCTGAACAAGGGGAGCTGACCGAACCAAATATCATAACCTGCATAACATATTCGTCAGGCGGCCTATCAGACTGCCCATCTCGCCAGAGAAACCTCTGAGCTGTCTGATCTTCTCGAATCCTGACGCGATGGAACATTTCTCTGATGTCGGCACAAACTCCTATTTTACCCTGGCAAAATCGAAATAATATAGACAACAGCAACTTAGGTTGATACTTTACGGGTCCTTTCATTAACCTCAAATTAAGGATTCGCCATCTACACTTGCAGCCGCATCAAAAACTAGGCGTCTTTTGTTTTCCTTATTTACATTCGTTACAACAAAATGAGGCAAGTACCAGGTACGACTATTTTTTAGTGCAGCTTCCTCCGGTAATAACTTCCTGGCGTAGGATTTAGCAACATAATCATTTATTTTAGCCATATACCATTGTGCTAAACTTTTATCCTTATTCATTTTGGCTTCCATATTCTGCAGTCGCTTTAGTGCCATAGGATAACTATCCTTGGTTTCAAACATATCCCGATTCCATAGAAGGCCAGTTTCGTACTGGGACTCTTTTCTTACTGTGGTACTATTCAATATTTCCTCAGCTCTCATATCATCATGAGTAAAATAATCTAAAACTTGTTTATGAATATTATTTAAAATATCCACATCAATTTTACATACCGTTGCTTCGGTCGAGATTTCATTCGATCCAAAAATTATGTTACCCAAACTCGTTTGATGTAAGGCAAAACATCCGTCTAAATTTAAAACTTTAGATGGACGAACGAGACTAGTATGGGGTAGACCTATTAGTAATTTTGGCCGGGTATCATAATAATCATCAATAACAACATCGTTCAAAATGGGAAATTTTCTCCTAAATTTATCAAATTGAAGATTTTGCGACGGCAAGTTTAAATTCTCCGTCGTAAAGACATAATTTTATTAATACCACTTATTTCAAAATTCACCTTTCTTGACATTTCATTACTCGTCTTACCCCCTATCCAACCAAGGCATAAAGCATTAGGAGTACCTTGAAGTCCGATTTTATCAGCAATTTCATTTTCCAAAAGAGTTATTTTTGACCCTTCATCTATAAAGGCCACAACCTTTATACTACCTTTCGGTCCTGTCAACTCTACCGGTAAATATTTAAATAATGTTTCCTTGTCAATTAATTCGCTAATTGGATTGCTAATTGCAATTGCATTTACAGAGTCGCCCATTTTCTCTCCGTTCATTTTGTTGTCATCCTCACATTGAACAGTGTTTATGTGTTGACATTCAATAGTGTTACTACTTTCGCGATCAACTATGTTATTTTCATCCCCTTTTAATTTTAAATCTTCATGTAATAAACGATTGTGATATTTCACACATTTTGACAAACCACATTGACGTCTATTTTTGCACTTAAATGAATTACGGCCGGCACGAAGACAACCAAAACAGAGGTGATTATTTTTCACAAATTGCCATCTCTCATTTGTAGGGATTTCCTTGAATTTATCGTAGTGGTACAATAGGTGGTTTTGCTGGCACATGGGACACTTGGTAAGTCGATTATCTTCATTCACAATCGTAAACGATGGATTTGATTTCTCTTTTTTATGGTATATTACTTCTGATTTACCAGGGTCTGCTTCCAACGATGCAGACAAATTAGAAACCATGGCACTAAAATTAACAATTTCATACATTCTCTTTTCAGTAATTAAGGGGATGGCTCGCACCTTTGCAATCTGGCTGCGTATTAGCAACTGAGGACGACCATAATGGAACTCAAGTGTACTGACCACCTGGTTCACAGTATCGGGGTGAATCAAAAATGATTCCACTTTGGCTCTTGCATCACCTTTGAGTGATTTTTGTAAACGAATTAAATTTTCCAACATGGGCCATTGTTCGGGGTGGGCCGGAAAAAGGCGGTAAGTCGTGAAGTTTACGAAGTTGCCGGCAGTCGTTGGCAGATTGTATATCGGTCATATTCAAAGGGGCGATTGTAGTATATATGGGTAGGTTTGTTGATGTCACTGGTGGGTACGTCTGTTGATGTGACGGGGCTGATGTATACATTTGTGTAAATCGTTGTTGTAGGTTGTCTACTGAGGTCGAAAAAGAAGGTATATTAGACGACGTTGTTGTTGGCGTATATTTCTGTGTGACAGTGTAGGGCGTTGGGGTATGTGAATGCGTGATATAATATGGCATAGAGGTTTGCACGAATGTTTGTGCACTAGAATAGGGCAAAGAGGGTGTTGTAGGAACAAACGAACGCGCGGTAGTATATTGCTGGGTCAAATTATATTGAAATGGCATTGTGTACTCACATATATTTACTTTCTGATGTTGCATCGGCGTTGTTGACGCTGGCATGTTGGTGGTATTCAACGTTGAATGCAAATTGTTGGCTGCTACGGCTGGAGACACAGTACTTGACAGACTATTCACTAAAGTTGTCACAACAGGCAATTGAGTCTCTGTAGTTAATAAGGCTGATGAAATTGAGGACTTGGATGCATCTAATAATTTTTGTAAGGAGTTTTTCAGGGCCACAATTTCCTCCTTCAGTTCGGCAACAGATGGTTGGTTCATTTCGATCATTGTCTTCTCATCGTCACTTTCCGCAATTTCCTTTAAGCGTTCGCTTCGGCGTGGCGGCATTTATTCAAATCAATAGAATAATAAAAAATGTTGCGGCAGCAACGTAAAATTTGTGTTACGGCAGTAACTTCCAATTAGAACAATAATAAAACAAAATGTTTAAATCGATAGCATCAACATGTGATGCAAATGTGTATCGTGTGTCGTGTTTTATTATCTATATTCAAAGAATAAAATGGTTGACAATAAAAAAATCAAAATTAAAGTTCTATCGAAACTTACTCTATTCTAATCTTCTTCACAAATTAACATAAAATGGTGATTGTGCATTTTGTGCACCCAAGCGATTACCATAAAAAATATTCGAACCTTACAATTACTTCAATAAAAATACGTAAACAAAACACATATTATTTGAATACATCACTGTTTCAAAAACATAGAATACAGTTACAAAATTCAAATTCAAATTATCAAAATCAATTCATAACACTCCCATTCAAAAGTACATATTCCCGGAAAATGAGTTTTTTGTTAATAACTTCCGTCAGAATGTTGATATCATCAAAAAATTTTACAACTTAAAATCTTATGTCAATAGAATTCATTGCAAGGTCCCCTCCCGAAAATCACTTAAACGCGCATAACTCATTACTAAATTAAGATATCCATATAAAATTTGGAATAAGTATTGCTCTCATATACAGAAATATTACTATGAATGTTTTTTCCGATCGGTCCATAATTGGTCATAGCTCCCATACAAGGACCCTTCCCGAAAATCACTTAAACGCACAAAACTCATTACTAAATTATGATATCCATATAAAATTTGGTACAAGTATTGCTCATATGCACAGAAATATTACTGTGAAATTTTTTTCCGATCGGTCCATAATTGGTCATAGCTCCCGTACATGGTCCCCTTCCGAAAATCACTTAAACGCACATAACTCATTACTAAATTAAGATATGCATATAAAGTTTGGTACAAGTATTGCTCATATATACAGAAATATTACTATAAAAGTTTTTTCCGATCGGTCCATAATTGGTCATAGCTCCCATACAAGGTTCCCTCCCGAAAATCAATTAAACGCACATAACTCATTACAAAATATTGATAACCATACATTTAGCACAAATATTCCTCTTATATACATAAATTACACTATAAAATTGTTTTACGATCGGTCCATATTTGGTCATAGCTCTCATACTAGGTCCCCTCCAGAAAATCACTTAAATGCACAATATTCATTGCCAAATAATGATATAGATACAGAATTTTGAAAATTTGTCTTTATATACATAATTGGTCATAGCGCCATTACGAAAATCTCTTAAACGCACATTACTCATTGCCAAATAAAACTATTGATACAAAATTTGTCACAAATATTAGTTTGGTATACAAAAATTCTATTTGAAGATTTTTTCACGATCGGTCCATAACATGGGTGCGGTCGGTCCCATGCAAATGTCCCTTCAGAAAATCACTTGAACACACATTACTTATTACTAAATTACAATATAGATACAAAATTTGACTGAAATATAGCTTTTATGTACAGAAATTTAGCTTAAAGAATTTTTTACGATCGGTTTATAATTGGTCATATCTCCCATATTAAGTCATTCCACTAAAAGCAATTTAACCGTATTTAACTAATTGCATTATCAATTTGTGTAGAACAAAATTATATATATGTATTTTGAAAATCCTTAAATCTTTCACACACATGCGCGTTATTAAATATCGTTAAAGCATATCTTAGGACGCTATAAAAATTGAATTCCAGGACTGGTTGATTATATCACGTATCGAATATCAACCTATTATAGTGTCAAATGGGTGGTTCTACCATTCTTTCTCTGTCCGCTATATCAAGATTCGAACCTAATCTGCACGTTACAGTGCCCTGGCTCCCAACACAATCTAACGACAAACAGTCTTATAATTTCCCTAATATACCGTGTGACAAGCTAATGCTCTAAGAGCAGCTTGACTATCAACATAAATAGTCACAACCGACCCCAGATCGATATGATTCCGAATCAGTTCCGTCGCTTTCCAGATTGCTAGAATCTCTGCTTGGAAGACTCTACATTCGTCAGAGAGTCTGAAAGACCGTTTTATGTTGATATCAGCGATATAGACACGGGCACCCATGCCGGTATCCATCTTGGACTCGTCAGTGAAGACTGTACACCCCTCAAACAGTCTGTCGGATACAAGCCAATCATCCTTAGTTGGAAATTCTATCAAAGGTGTTTCCCGGAAATCTAGAGTCGTATAATAATTCCGCGAATGGAATTACCCTGATCAAGTAGACGTACTTCGTAGAAAATTTTTGTATGATTGTCGCGAACAGGTTTGACTAACGAAGACTCGTAGAGTCTTAGTAGATTCCTAGCCTCCACACCCGCTACAAAATGTTCTATAGGTGACAGGTTCAGAATAGTGTTAACGGCCCCTTGTGGAGTACTTCTAATGGCACCAGTAATGCCAATAGAGGCACACCTTTGAGCTTTATTGAGCAACATTCTGTAACTGTCCCTTCTCAATGCCTCCCACCAGACAATGCAACCATAAGTTAGAATAGGCCTGGCAACCGATGTGTAAATCCAATTTACCATATCTGGTTGCAGATCCCAATTCTTTCCTATGGAATTTTTGCATGTGTAGTAGGCAATGAGTCCCTTTCTCATTCTTTCCCTAGTATTTTCCTTCCATGACAGCTTGCTATCAAGGAAAGTTCCTAAATACTTAGCTCCTCTAGATAAACCTAAAATCGTCCACTGTATACTTTCTGGTAAATAGTACCAATTCCGTTTTACAAGGAATAACACCCATTCCATGATGTCACTGATCGTGGATAGAAATTTTCCTTTGACCAATATCACCACGTCGTCCGCATAGGTAATATGTAAATAGTACCAGTTCCGTTTTACAAGGAATAACACCCATTCCTTGATGTCACTGATCGTGGATAGAAATTTTCCTTTGACCAATATCACCACGTCGTCCGCATAGGCAACTATCTTCCTACCCTTAGATTCAAATAGCTTTATGATACCGTTAACCGCCAGTAGCCACAGAAGAGGAGATAAAACACCCCATGTGCTGTCCCCCTGGTAACTCTTCTCCTAATGCAATGATCCCCTAAGGTCGAGTTAATAATTCTACTGTTAAGCATGCAGACTATCCATCTCACCAGGAAGTCCTGAACTCCGAGCTTTATAAGCGAATCTCGAATAGCCTCAATCCTTATATTATTGATGGCTCCCTCAATATTCAAAAACGCGGCCAAAGTATAATGCCTATTCCTCAAGCCGTGCTCAACACAACTTCTCATGCTGTGCACTCTTATCAGATTTACCCTTGAGGTAGGCATGCTGAACGCCAATAATGAGGTGAGTATCAATATTGTTCCTTAGATGTAGATCTATCAGTCTCTCATGTGTCTTCAAAAGAAATGAAGATAGGCTGATATGTCTAAAATTTGAGTGGCTTGCCTTGCCGGCCTTGAGTATGAAAATAAAAATAACCACCTCTTCGGTAAATACCTACCACCAAGGCATTTCCTTAAAATTTCCTGAGATAAGTTCTTTATTAGAGCTGGAAATATACCATCTGGCCCAGGCGACTTGAAGGGGTCGAATGAATTAACCGCCCATATTAACTTTTCCCTAGTAACTATCTCCTCTATGCAACTGTAGCTGTTACTTGGTGCCACATACTCAAAGTCCCATTGGTCGGCAATCACATCTTCATCTGCAAGGCAACCCGGAAATATGTTTCTATTAGCACACACCAGTGAGTTCATATGTCTCCATTGGTCTGTAAGAAGTTTACCATTCTGTTTGGCCAATAGTGCCAGTATGGTTTGCACCGTTCTCACGGGTGGTGGAATCCACACTGTTACTATTGAAGCCTGTATCACCTCAAGCTTTGCTGCTGGGTTAATGTCGCTACATTTGCTAATTGCCGATTTTAAAAACTCCAAGGAGTTCTTGTTTCTGCAATTGACATCCTTCATGCCCTTAACTCAGTCTCACTATTGAAGGAAACATCCTCCGAATTACCCTCAAAGATGGCGATTTCTTCAATCAGCCTACCATCAATTGATTGCCAGAAATCGGTACTGATCCTCCCATCTGGATCATTCCGATCAATGACTGCCACTTGAAGGCTTACATCCAGGCTGGTTGACTTCTTCACCTTCTTGCTGGATGAAGAGGGTTAATCATCCCCAGATCTGGCTCTCTTAATTGTTTCCTTACGGGGGCCTTCAGGAGCGCCAGCCGGGGTTGGAGGGTCGGTCACTACCGGAGCCCTTTCCCTTACAGACGTTCTTGCAGAGGTCACTATGAGAGCGGGCCGGAAGTTTACCCGTCCTTTTTACCTTTCCTGGTGTCGTGGCCACTTTGCTAGGGTTTTTGGGCGGTAGACCTTTAACCTCCGCAGCTCGCTCCGATGACATGAGCGCCTTGGTTTTCTTGGCCTTTGGCCGACTGCACTCTTTTGAGTGTTGGCCGGGTTGATGACAGCATCCATCACCAACTGGGCCATAAATTTTCTCGAATTTGGCGTCAATTTGTCGGTGCCATCTAGGTAGGAGCCTCTCGAGAACTTTGAGGAATCTGCCTTTGCCATTTTCGATAGAAAGGCGAGAGGCCTCATAGTTCCGTTCCTAACCTTCTCCTCGGCCTGTATTATTAATATCTCGTGGATGGTTTCTTGGCTTCTTCTCTACGGCTACGTGCTGAACGACCTGTGGACCGCCCTCTCCCAACTGTCCCCTTTGGATTCCCTTGGCCTCATCAGCAGGGGATGTTATCTTATCAGTCTGACCGTTAGCACGCTCATCGTCAGACAGACATAAATTCCCCAACTTCTGTGTGTCACTAGTTTCCCCAAAGGAGTCACTTGACACCTCCAAAAGATGTTATCTTAGCAGGGGATGTTATCTTATCAGTCTGACCATTATCTTAACAGTCTGACCGTTAGCAAGCTCATCGTCAGACAGTGATAAATTCCACAACTTCTGTGTGGAACTAGTTTCCCCAAAGGAGTCACTTGACACCTCCAGAAGACCCTCCACTAGGTTATTCAAACGTTTAATCGTCGATCGGTTAATCGATCAAATTTTAACGATTTATGGTTCGAATAAATTCAAATTTCCAAATTTCAAATAACGAATAAACCGAACAAGGGAGCGCAAGTAACCGATGCAGAAAAAAGTACGACGGATTAAAGAAACGGGCGGGAGAGGTGAACCATAAGGGAATGATGGGGAGAAGAAAGGGGCGGCCGGGACAACTCCGGACGAGCGGCGGGAGCGAGCGAGCGAGCGAGCGAGAGCCGGGAGCGAGCGAGCGAGCGACAGGCGAGCAGGTCATCGAGCGAGCGAGCGAGCGATAGCGAGCAGCTAGCTATCGAGCGATGCGAGCGAGCGAGCGAGCGAGCGAGCGAGAGTAGCGAGCGAGGAGAGCGAGCGAGCGAAGGCGAGCGCGAGCGAGCGAGCGAGCGCGCGAGCGAGCGAAGCGAGCGAGCGAGCGAGCGAGCAGCGAGGCGAGCGGAGCGAGCGAGCGAGCGAGCGAGCGAGCGCAGCGAGCTAGCGAGCGAGCGAGCGAGGATGCGTAGGGCGAGCGCGCGAGCTAGCGATCGAGCGAGCGAGCAGCGAGCGAGCGAGCGAGCAGCTAGCGAGCGAGCGAGAGCGAGCGAGCGAGAGAGCGAGCGAGCGAGCGAGCGAGCGAGCGCGCGAGCAGGAGCGAGCGAGCGAGCGGAGTCTAAGCGAGGAGGAGCGAGCGAGCGAGCGAGCGAGCGAGCGAGCGAGGCGAGCGAGCGAGCGAGCGAGCGAGCAGCGAGCGAGCAGCGAGCGAGCGAGCTAGCGAGCGAGCGAGCGAGCGAGCGAGCGAGCGAGCGAGCGAGCGAGAGCGAGCGATCGAGCGGCAGCGAGCGAGGAGCGAGCGAGCGAGCGAGCGAGCGAGCGAGCGCGAGCGAGAGCGAGCGAGCGAGAGAGCGAGCGAGCGAGCGCGAGCGAGCGAGCGAGCGAGCTACGAGCAGCGAGCGAGCGGAGCACGAGCGAGCGAGCGAGAGAGCGAGCGAGCGAGCGAGCGAGCGAGCGCGAGCGAGCGAGCGAGCGAGCGAGCGAGCGAGCGAGCGAGCGAGCGAGCGAGCAGCGAGAGAAGCGAGCGAGCGAGAGAGCGGAGCGAGCGAGCGAGCGAGCGAGCGAGCGAGCGACGAGCGAGCAGCGAGGAGCGAGCGAGCGAGCGAGCGAGCGAGAGAGCGAGCGAGCGCGAGCGAGCGGAGCG